>NC_134877.1:53339216-53461716 GCF_041734735.1 Babylonia areolata
ATTGTGTAGAAACCTGGCACATCTCTCATACATAACAAGCGGATGAGAGAGAGAGATTCGCCATACTATTTCATGTATTGCATCCAAAAGCACATCCGGTGTCCACATCACAACACGGTTTAAAAACGCGTCGTGTCGTGCAGAGTTAAGCTTATATTTATTATTCACTGTCGGCTTTCTGGAGATGACGGCCGTTGAGGGAGAAGGAATCTATGAATGGAAAGAAAGGAGAGAGAGAGAGTAAGGGAAAAAATAAAGAAAATGATGTTGCTCCACAGGTGTGTTCAGGTGTGTGGTCGCTTAGCCAGTCAAGAGCTGAATGAAACTCACTCACTCCCCCCAACCCCCTCCCCCTCCCCCCATCCCCTCTCTCTCTTTTCTCTCTGCGATGCCTCGAGTGTCTGTGTGTATGCATGTGTTTGTGAGTATGTGTATGTGCGCGCACATTTGTGTGTGTGTGTGTGTGTGCAGGCTATTGATGTGCCGGCCATTCAACACACTCGTGACTCGTGTACACAGAAAGTCTTTTGGTTGCAAGTGAAGTGCGAAACTTCTTTCACATCTCGGTAGACATATTATATTATACAAAGAAGGTAGATTATAAGCTGAGAGAGAGAGAGAGTGTGTGTGTGTGTGTGTTAGCCTGTGAGAAGTATGTCAGCAACAATCCTAGTATCATACGCATGGATATATTAAGTCCCACATTGATCTGTGGCAAAGATCAACATTTGCTGCAGTTAAAGGGGTTAAGGGATAAGTGCTTATAGTGAACATTTTGGGTCAGACAATGTCAACTGCTAAATTATTAGCATAACAGCATTTTAAATAATGATGATAAGAAAAGAGCGTTTCACTACAATGTATGTGCTTAAGAAAATATATATTAAAAAAAAATGTATATGTATATAATATTTACGCACATATATATGTGTGTGCGGAGATATGGTTTGTATATATATATATATATATATGTGTGTGTGTGTGTGTGTACGTGCGTAAGCATGCATAGGGGAACTCGTGTGCATTTCCATTCATGCATGTGTGCACGCGCTCACACGACACATGTGCGCATGCACATACACACACAAAGACCTGTCCATCTTATGTGCGCACACACACACGCGCGCGCGCACACACACACACACACACACACACACACACACACACACGCACGCATGTATTCTTACCCGCAGCTGTGCTTCTTCGGTAATTTGATACTCATCCCCACAGATTTAGACATCAATGCATCCAGAAATATAATTATCATTATTGATCCAAGCTTACTCTGTGTGTGATTGTACACGCGTTCTGTAAGCCAAACACAGCCCCAGACATGAAAGCTGTATAGATATGAATCAAGTCAAACAGGACGGAGGGTTTACTTTTTCCTGTCATAAAATCACTGATGCGTTTCAATATTCATAGGTGGATAGAAAAAAAAAGGGGGGGGGGGGGGAGCAATAATAATGACCTTCGTCTTTCATATTCGTTTTGTCGGCTTCCCCCCCCCCCCCCCCCCCCCCGGCCTCTTCCCCCGCTAGCAGAAATAGTACGAGAGGAAGAGGGTGCGGTCTGGGGAGGGGTGAGAAAGGAGGAGTGAGGTGGAGGGAGAAGGGGGTGTGGCTGCCTGTCTGGTAGACTTTGGCCGTGGTTGTGAATAGCTATTTACAAACTTGAAAAGATGGGGGGTGGGGGTGGAAATTAACATATTTCAAAGCTGTCATTGTACACTCCCACCCCACCCCTACTTTCACTCTTCCCTGTCCGCTTTTGCACTTTTGTGTATCATATGTTCATGTAGTTTTGGAGAGATATGTCACCTAACTTTGCATTATACGCATTCGTATATGTGTATGCGTGTGAGAGAGACATTTTTTTTGTACTATTTGTGTGAGATTCATGCAGTCCCTGTCATTGTCTTGGTTTACATGTAACGTTTTTTCTCGCATGTCATTATGTGCTGTTTCATATGTATGTCCTTATGTGCCATTGGATGTGTAGATCTACTGTTTAATGGGGGCGCTCAGAGCCCAGGATATAGGGACTTTGCTCCATATAAAAGGGCTATGGAGTATTGTTATTATTATCAGTATTCCACTTAAGCTGTCGGTGCTTTTCACAGTTCCTGCTGTCACGGCCAACTACTTCAACGGGTTTGGGAAGAAAGGAAAGGAAAGGGAAAACAACAACAAAAACAACAACAGCAACGCAGTTTGAACTATTTTATAGTTGGTCGTCAAGTCTTGGATCTCTTTCTCGTCAGTCTTGTCCTGTCCACCTGCACCACGTGATCGTAATGTTTCTTCGGGTGGTTGTTTTGTCAGCGGATGAACGTGGTTGGTTATTACATGCGTTGTTTAGTCGGTGGATTAAAACAAAAACAAAACAAAACAAAAACACCCCAAAACGTCGCTTCAGTACTGTCGTTATAATAATCAGTATCATCATCATCATCGTTATGATCGGTATTGGTATCGTCATCATTATCAGGGGATTCTTGTCAGTTGAGAGGTTGAGTGCCGCTTGGAAGTCATTTGGGATATGAAGTTCGTGATCAGACATTGAGATGATTTTCGTGATAACACGTCGTTTTGTAATCTCATAACAACTTATTCACAGCACAGAACGAACAGATTTGACTCCATTCGCCTCTCCCACTGTGTTGGTATCTGCATCAGTTTATGGCCTGTCAACAAAGGCAAGCTGTGACATTAATTTTGTGTTGGTTTACAGTGGTTGGCTTATAGGCCGAGTCAGTTATAAACGCTTCAAGGTGGACTTCCTGTTTGGCTCAACTGGTAGAACCGGGGGTTAATTAAGAGAGAGACAGAGAGAGAAGGATCATGTATATATGATTTCTTTCGTTGAAAAGAATGCAGAAGAAGACAAACGAATCCCGTAGAGTTGCAGTTATTTGAGTGAAGTTCTAATTTTTCTTTTTGGCGCATTTAGTGTACCATAAGGGTAGAGACCGTTCGCCCCCAGGCACAGCATGAAGCAGAGGTGGCTGAAAGGACCATTGTGGAAGCTCAGCGTTGACAGCACTATCTACACACTAAAGTTTGTGAGTTTTCCCGAAGTACAGTGCTCCTGGGGCGTCCATGCTGTGAGGTTTGAAAGTACCTCCATGGAGAACAGTGAATACTGACTGACTGACTGACACGCCCCCAACCTCTCCGGACACGCCCGCCCCATTCACCCCCCTCCCTCTGTCTCTCTTATTATGTCATTATTGATTAACCTTGGCATGCTCCCTCTGACTGTCGTGTAAGTTGTATGTGGTGTATTGTCATATTGACGCGAGGGTACTCGCGCGCCGCTTGCACACGGACACACACCACACACCACACACACACACACACACACACACACACAGATGAACACGCGTAAGGAGGGACAGGGGGGTAGAGGAAGATGTGGGACTGTACGTGTTTTTTCCAAGTTGCTGCTGGCTCAGCATATTTAAAAAAAGAAATAACGTTTTGTTGTTTGTTATTGCCATGATCTCATCTTCTCGTAGCATTAAACAGTCTTGATGTATCATTCGGGTCCACGTCGACTGAAAGTTGAGGCATGCTAAGCTGACCAAAGATTTCATGCAGACTGTTCTGGCATTTTAGGTCGTTTCAAATTTCAAGAAACTGTGCAAAACATGCACACAGACAGATTTTTTTTTTTTTTTTTTTTTTTAAATAAGGTCGAACCACAACTGACTGCATGTTTGGTTCACTTCGCATCTGGTTTGTAATTGTATGAACAAAATCCAAACAGCAACTTCAAGGGATTTCTGTGTTGGTGGATTTGTTAAAATGGAAATCACTTCAAGTGTCTTCCTTGATGAGAATTCCTATACTCAGCATAATTCATGCAGCCAATTAATATTCCATTATTTGACAAACTTGGTTCGTTTTTCTGTAACTTCGCCATAATGTTACGGATACGTAATAGTTGTTGTCGTGAAAGGCTTCGTTTTTTTAATTTTTCAGAAACGCGACGACATGGAGGGGGCAGCAGACACAACTCAGAGACCGACACACGCAGCAAATCAGAGAGCAGCACGCCCGCCAGGCCAAGCTCAGTCCTCAGCTCCCGACTGACCAATAGCACGCCCCGCCCGCGTTTACGCCCCGCCGCTGTGCGCTCTCTCTCCGTGCCATTGGGCAGATCCATGTCCATGCGCGTGTCCAAGAAAGAGAAGCGCTGGAGCATGAGGTTGGAAGATCCAAAGAGCCCGGTGTCTACCACTTATCAGGTGAGCTGTTTACAGCTGTGAGAGTAAAAATGAATGTTCGTCGATAGATCTGTACGTATGTCTGTCAAGGCGTGTGTAGAATGACATAGATCTGCTGTTATAAGGTCATATTTTTTACGAAACTCTAGACTCAATGCAGGTTTATTGTCTGTAGACTTGTACAGAAATTAACGGCATTATGCAAGCATAAAAACATTAGGGTGCGAGGAAACGTGTATGAATTTTCAGAACTGGCTCGCTTGGTAGGCTATTATCATGAATTCCGTTGAGAGGTCTGCATGGTTTCGATAAAGAACCCTTCCGGCTGTACTGGCGTTTGAACACGTGTTCCTGTTTGCACGCTCATGACGGGGGTGGGGGGTAGGACTGCCAAATATATTTATGTGGAAAAGTGGTTTTTGTTTGTTACCATCGCACAAAAGGCATGTAAAAGTGGAAAGTTAAAATGAGCGGAAACGCATATGATCATACCAAATATATATATATATATATATATAACAAAATTATCTATATAAAGAGAGAGAGATAGATATATTACACACACACACACACACCCTCACCCCCTACCCCTCACCCCTTTGCCTCTCCCACCTTTCCCCTCCACCTCACACGCACGTGCACAGCACACGGCTGTACTGGGCAGCAAGAGGAGACAACCAGAGAATAATGAAAGATGTCTGGTAACAAGCTTCCCCTTCATTGTTTATGACGCGCTCACATGTGGAATTGAGAAAGGGTGCTGGCCTCACAATACGCACAAAATGTCTTCACCTGCAAAGATAGAAGAAAATCTTTATGAGGCCAGGTGCTTCGTATCTCCCGAGGGCTTCGCTTTGATTCAGGTTCATATCCAAATTGGCAGCACGTGTGGGTTTTTTGTTTGTTTGTTTGTTTTTATTGAATACTTGCTTTGTTTCCTCTGTTTGTTCTGTGTAGCACATTCAAGGTAACGCCAGTCTTAAATAAGAGCTGACACATGTTCGTACGTTTCTACTTCTGTTGGCTGAAGTACTTGCCAAGTGAAAGGTGTGACAAACGAAAGACAGGCTACTTAATTTTGAGGACATTTTATTTTTAGGTATTGTGTACGATTGATTCATGTTTGTGCTTACTAATGTACGAGTCACGCGAAGCAGGAAGGTGGTGCGCGTTAGCATGTATTACTGGCAAGTTACTGAATACTTTTTTTTGTAATTGTAATTAATTATCAGCTTAAACTTTCCTGGGTTTTGTGGTCGTGTTATTATTATTATTGGCAAACGGTTTGGCCAAAATTGCTGAATATGATGTGTGAAAGAGAGACAGAGATGAAGATGATAATGATGACGATTCTGTCAAGTGTTAGGACGGTATAGTCATCAGTTATGACCATTTTCCAATGTTAACGATACCTTTCGACTTTTGCAGGACGACTTCCAGTCCCCAGAGGCCCTGTCCTTGCAAAGCCTGAACCTTGAGACGACGACAGAACATGGGAGCAACCTTGATGTGAACGCTCCTACAACCTACAGGGAAAGCTTCAGGTGGTTTGCCAACAGGTCTGGAGGCAAGCACCAAACGAGGAGTAACCCAGATGAGAGAGACACTCCTAGGAGTAGAGACACCAAAACAGCCACAGTTTATGATGGGAACTCTAGCACTGTGGTCCGTTCCAGAGGTCCCATCTCGCCGAATGGAGCTGCCTCAAAAAATGGCCATGCATCAGAGCAAAGCGACAACATTCGGGAAGATCCCGCCACCAGTCGGTCGGTGATCCAGTCGCCGACTTCAGCTCGTTCGTTGTCATATTTCCGAAGAAACGCTTCTTCGGATGTTGTTCAAAATAAGAATAGTGGGCAGACAACGTTGACGGCAGACATAAAACCGTCTAAACCGACCAAGCCAGCCAGTGAGAAAAATATGTCGATCACAAAGCCAGCCAATGGAGGCACACCGTCAAAACCAGCCAATGCAAACACACCGTTAGTGAACGGGTTGCCAAGTCCAGCAACTCCTCAGGCCCAGAAACTGACCAATGGTGTCAGAGGACCCAGTGGTTCTGCTTCTGACTCGGAACATCGAACCCCTCGCAGAATCCGAGCGTACCAGCTTCAGTCATCGAACGGTGGGAGCCCTTTCGTTTATGGTTCAGATTCCGGGGCGTGGGTGTGATGCTGGAATGGCCTGGGTTAAACGTCAAGATCTCGATTCAAATGAACTTCCTTATAAAAAAAAAAATTAAAAAAAGATTCTGTTGAAAAGCTCGTTGTTTGTTCAGTTAAACACGATAAGCGTGTGGTTTTATCACTCACTGTGAGGCGTTTGTTTTGTTGTTGTTTTGTGTGATACAGTTGCGTTTTTATTCAGACGGTTGTCACTGCAGAGATCTCTGTTGTGTGTGCCACGAACACACGGATCAGGCCATACGGTTGTTGCTCTCTCTCTCTCTCTCTCTCTCTCTCGTATTTTGTTATTGTTTCCTCAGTTCTTGATGTGCTAGTTCTTTCATGCGACTTCTTTCGGTCACATTTTTGTTTCCGTGTTTGCATTTGTCGTTCCCTTGTTTTTCTAGTGTCACCAAAATATGTTTGTGTTTTATTGGGGTTTTTTGTTTTGTTTGTTTTTTTGGGGGGGTTAATTTTTAGGTTGTTTCTAAATTTCAGTGGAATAGTTCTTCATGTACAAACAAAAATGATTGTATGGAGGTGTGTTTAGACCCTATGTTATGCGGGAATAGGGCTTATGTGAAAGCAGACTGCACATTGCAGTAATGTCACCTGCATTATATGATTTTACATTCCTGTTTCCTCTCTTCCAAATGCTTTCCTCATTACCCCATTTATCCGTGCCTCATGGGAAGGAGGAAATGCTGCCTGGACCAGATACATTCACCAAGACAATGTTTATCCCCCTCCCTGAGCGGCTTTTTTTTATGTTTGTGAGAGACATGTTTTACTAGGATTCTCTTCCACAGATGATCAGAGCCTCTTTTTTTTTCTTCTTCTTCTTTTTTTCCCTTGAAACAGATTGGTTTTCTTCACGGGTTTCTTTGTTGATGGTAGTGTTTTTAATGAGGCTGCTGTATTATGAGCTTACAAAGATTTTAACAATAGCTGTATTTACTCATTATATGTAGGATAATGCACTGGGATTGTATATATGTCTGTATGTGTGGGTGTTAGCGTGTGCATAAAATCTATGCATGCAGTTGAGAAAAATGTTGGGGTTTTTTTTTAGCCATCTGGCACATGAAGTATTTTAAATCTCATTAATATAATATCATGTATTGGTATATTTGAAATATGTACACAGCAGTTTTTCAACCTGTTTACCATGTTAAGTGTGAAGTGTCTGAACTGAGCACATGACTTTTCCCTTGAGCAATTCTGTGAGCGTGTTTTTGTTTTGAGTTTGCTGGAATTTGGTGGATTTGTTGTTAATGTTGTGCTTGGCCTAGGTGACTTATCTTTTTCTATGGACATGATTCTCTACAGCCCCCTTTTTGTGGAAAGTGTAATTTAAGATAAATAGGTTGTGAAATTGTAACAATGCCAACAGTTGTCTCAAGAGATGTTCCGCATTGTGGGAAGACCTCAGCAACTAAAGTCAATGAGGTATCAATGGAGGTGTTAGAAATACTCCATCACTCCATGTGAATGATGGTGTTGTCTTTCTACATGTGTTGTTTTAACTTTGATAGTTTTACCAACACTTATGTTAATGTCATTGTTGCCTTTTTTGCAGTTAACCTCCCAGCCTAGGTAAATTTATACTGAATGGCTATGCATTTGGATTTTAAGCGCAATGCTGCTTTTGTAGAACTGTGATATAAGTGCGAGTGTTGTGTATGCTAGTGTGTGCTTGTTTCTGTTTGAAATTGATCTGAATGTCCAGAAGACAATGCAAGGAAAACTGTGCATGATCATGAGCGTGAAGGATTTGATTTGTATCCATGTGCATACAAAGTTCTTAAGGTCAGATATTTATGAAGACCATTGTCTATATCTTAGTCACATAAAAAGGGTGAAAACAGTTCAACTCATTGCATGACAGTCAGAAAGTGTCTTTTGAGAGAAAGTATATGCACATGAGGGGAGAAAAGAATGCTGAAACATTGTGGAAACACATCCCCCACATGAAAAACAGCCTTGATTTTCCAGAGAGAAATCTTTTGTGAAATGAAGTCTATCTTACATGGACCAAATAAAACTGAAGTACCATGCATGCGCACGCACACAAATACACTTTCACACAATTGTGTAATTTAGTTAGTTTGTATTTTATTTATTCCAATATTGAACCAGGAGACAAGAAAAACATCAGACCAGCCATACCCCAGTCAAAGCACAGCCACTCTATGGGTACAGTGTGCCTTCTTTCACACACATCAGCACACCATGGATCCAGCAATACCTGCTCTATTTACAGTCTCTCCTTAATAATCATCAGCTGATTAGGTCAATTTATCTAACACCTGAAAGATGCATCTCCTCTCCATTCTCTTTGCACTGCCACTTCACATCATTGTGAAACACCAAAAGGAAAAGAGAGGGAAAACACCACCACCACAAAACCCCTCCTGACCTACAAATATAGTTATGCTCATTTAAGCCAGCTGTAAATAAGATGTTTCTTAAAGGTCTAATCCACATAGGTTACTGACAAATACTCATACATTATGACAGTTTTCATGTTTCCAAGTTATGGTCCCCCAAATGTTGCAGCAACTGATTCTCACCAGCTATAAACTTCATCCCAATCTTGAACAGAAGTGAAAAGGTATATTCCTGAAAACAGATAATGACAGCCAGGTTTTTATTTTTATTTTTTATTATTTTTTTACTTCTTAAATTGTCGACATGACAAAGGTCACCTATCTTTTTTTTTTTTTTTTTTTTTTTTTCAGAATGAAAATACGACATCTCCCAAATGAGCGACACCCCATTGATTAAAAGCTCAGAAGCAAGCTGTATATCAACCTTCCTTGGTTAATGTTCAACAAGACACATATCAAAAAGGTCTTTACTGTAGTGGAAGCACATAATCTTGACAAAGTCTCAGAGCAGAACTTGAGAATCTGGCCACAGATACTCAAGAGAGAAAATCAGAGCAGGCATGGAGATCATGCAAAAGAAGTATGTCAAAAATGGGAGAGACTGGAATGACACAACCTGACCAGCATCCACTCCACAAGGCAGCACTTACATACACGTCAGAGGACACTCACTCTGCTTACAATGATGGCTTCAAGAAGGAGTCAAAAGCTTGTGAAGACAGGGGAAAAGAAATACGCCCATGACTCTGGCAAAGTCTGGAATGGCAACGAGATCAGTAACTAATGCACATGCTTTAAACATTGCCATTTTTTCCCTGACCTATCCAAAATGAACTAACCACTTTCCCGAAAATCGGCAGATTATTCTTGTACATTTGTGAAATCCATGCAGACACTTGTTTACACTCATAATGCTGTCTTCCAAGTTGCTCCCATAAATAACTCAGGATGAGCCAGTTAAAAAGAGATGAAAAACAACAACAAAAAAAGGCAAACCACAAAAAGTGCAGTATGTCACTCCCTCATAAAAAAAATTTTTAAAAATTCCCCAAAAAATCTCTAACTGAAAATCATTACAACTGAGTAACATTCACAAACTTTCTTCCTTTTTCCTTAAACTGTCCTACAAACACTGCATTCATTGTGGTGAAAGTGGACCATTTCGAGGGAAAAACTAAAACAAAAAAAAACATGATGGCTAAAACATGTACAACACTGTGTCAAAACTGACACAAGCTAAAGCAGACCAGCTGTTCCGAAGAAAGAAGACCCAACACATGAAGAAAAGACCTAACAGACGACATCCTTGACAGCTGCACTCAAAGGACAGCATTGCTTGTTTCCATGACATTTTCCATCACACAACCCAAACCACATCAAAATGCACCTGTCAACTTGCCATTTTTGCTTTCTATGGAACAGTTAAGTAAATCACGTCAAATGTATCAGACTCCCTCACTCACTGTCAAGCAAATGATAAATTCTGCAACAGTCTTAGCACTTGTATTATCTCCAAGGTCACTTGCAGGCCAGTCATAACAGAAAAAGACAAGTTGAAAAAATTCAAACAAAAGGAAAGAAGGAAAAGTTTGGCAGATTGTGGGGGGTAAATCACTTCAAGCTTTTGCGATGTCCAATTTTTCTACATAACCATTTCCAAAACTCTTAATAAACAGACCAAAGTGAATACCATCATAACCAAGCATTTCAGTGACTGATCATAACCAAGCATTTCAGTGACTGAAAGAACTTGTCATATCAATGGAAACAGTTTCTGGAATGCTGTTTTGCTTTAGATCCTGATCATGAAAAGGCAAACACACACTCAAATGATTACAATGATAGTTTACATCAATATTTTTTTGATGATAGGGGCTAGCTGAGCATAAGCTGAGCCAATTCAAAAAAATATCCAGAAGTGTCCGATTCATGTATTCATACTAAGGGTAACCATTATCAAACAGTGCAAGTCAAAATTCTGAAAAATTCCTCACTCCCAAAGCACCTTGTTGCATCAATCCCCTATCATGGTACTTCCATGCTTGGGTCATTTTCACTGATTGAAATAATGAAAGTCTTTCCCCAGCTTTTGCCCTACTTCCAGAGCAACCCTCTTTACTGTCCAAAAGCTGTTGTAGAGTCCCTTATTTCTTTGCTTCCAAAATGTCTGAAAAATACACTTTCATCAATTCAAAGTGCTTTTCCACACAGGCAATATAACAGGACAAACAAAAAACCAAACAAATTCCATGAACAGACAACAGAAAAGCTCCAAGTAGATGAAAAAATAGATGATACAACCATCCTGCGTTCCAATTCTTTTAACACTAACAAAATGAACACATGTAACATTTGTAGAAAATATGCCATGACCACATCACAGATCTTACGAACATTAACAGCATTATACCAATGCTAAAATACCCCATAAACCAAATCCAGCTGACAACAACTCATTCTAGAACAAAGGTGAGAAAATGACATCCAGCAACACTGACTGATGGCAGCTCACACCACCAGGGTGCAAACGATTTTCGAAACACCTGTTTACATAGAACACATCAATCCCAGGATCAACAATACAAATGACACCCGTAATAATAAAAAAGCACTGGACCACAGAAAGTTTCTGGATACATGAACAAGATGCCGTTAACAAACTAACAATACAATGACAATGTCTATATACAAAATCAGAAATTCTGTTTTCCCCATGCTGACTAAACATTATCTGTACCACACAGAGATTTCACTGAACACAAGTTCACAGAAATATCTAACGACATGAAGCGGTTTTGTTTCTCTAAACTAGGAAGTATATTTCTATTTATATATCAGATGAGAACACAAGTGATTATATTACACTGGATACCATGTTACGATGCCGCATACTCCTGTGAGTTGAAGAAATAAAGAATGGGACAAGGAGGAGAGGTGAACTTGAGATCAGTTTAAACCCTCATCAATTTATTATGAGCTTCCAACAAAAAATAACCAAATCATACTTTTCAGCAGAAAAATATTTTTAAATGATTTAAACCTTGAGACATAAAGTACCATGATTTTCAACAGCATTATCATGCATGCTACTTGTTAACCATTCATTCATTCATTCTCCACATCTCTCCCAATGCAAGTAGTTATTTCAATGTTGTGAATGCGTACCAAAAGTCAAGGAGGATGTAGAACTAAATCTTAAAAAGAGATCATATTAAACCTAAATAAACCCACTCCCATCTGCAATAACACCATTTATTTCATCAATAGAATAGCCCAAGGTACAAAATTCAAAAGACTTACAATGTGCAGAAAAGATAACAGTTGTTGACTAGTATTCGAAATACAACATCATGGCTGTAAGACATCTGACTTGACTATTTCATACATCCTAATATATCTTTTTTTCTCAACTGTAATGATTGTGTTCATTCCTCAGCAGTATAAATTACACACGCACCATTACAAAGCACACAGTCTTTAAAAAAATGTTTCTAGGTTTACTACAACTATGTCGCACACATGTTGCATGCACTCACACATTCCAGCAGTTTGACAATCTCAATCCCAAAACTTAGAAGTTTTTTTGTTTTATTTTTTTGTTGTTTTTTTTAATTGCAAACTCTTTTTCACACCAGCAGTTATGAAGTCAGAAGAAGCATGAAAATGAGAATAAGAAGACACACCTATTGAGAGGGAACCTTATATATAAAAAATTCAATCCTAAATCTTATATTAAAAAATAAGAAAGAAAATAGTAGCCAACCTTCATTTTGTTCTTCTCTGCAATCAATTCACTTTGAGCACTGCATGAACTGGTTCTTTCACCACTGCATACAAAAAGAGTGGTATGATCAAAACACTCATCGTTGGATCAGTTTAAGTACAAGAAGATGTTGGTGGTAGGTTTTTGTGTCTGTGTTGTTGTTGGGTTTGTTTGGGTTTGGTTTTTTTTTTTGGGGGGGGGAGTCTTTTTTCTTTCAAACTAAATTATAATCATGGATTTCAACAACGCTTAATTCAAATGCAAATGTAAAAAAAAATACTGAGCATCAAAAGTTGACCTTGTAACTTGAGAGTAAAAACTGGTCACTTCCAGAAGACTGGAACAAAGGAATATTATTTGTAAAATAATATTCACACACTGTTCACACAATAACTCATAGGCATACAATGCAACTTTCAATGTTACTTTTTTTTTTCTCCGCAATCTGTTAACTCAGTGCTTTGAGATTTGTATCAGATTCTGCAATGAATGTACTGATACAACACAAAATACAATCTGAATGATTAAACCCTCTGATATCAATAAAGATCAGTGAGAAGTAACTAACTGAGAAGTATTGGTATTGAAAAAAATCATATCGCTCAATGCCCAGTTGACCACAAAGGAAATGGGACTGCAAGCAATGAATTTTCGAGGATGTGTATCCAGAGACTTGTTTTTCTTTTTACCTTGTGTCTAAATCCCCTGAGGTTAAGCAGAAAGTTCTGTTCGTCTGTAGATTTGTGTTCCTTTGGCCTGACACCCCCCTGCATTATAAAGACTACGCTGCCAGACTTTGCTAACACACAGCTTTGGGTGTGTTGAGAAAGGCTGTGTTGATCTGTGCATCAATACAGACCACAAAAAGTCAAGGACCACTTCATAAAAGCAGGTTTGTTTTTTTAATGTGTAAGAAAAAAAAAATTTTAATATAAAAATGTTAATCAAGAGATGATCTAATTCATCAGGCTGCATAATCATGGTCTACGACTGCCCTCTCAATGAAAACACAAACGGCTGTTTCAGGCACACATGCAACTTGAACAGCTTGAAAATGTGTTTGAAAAATCAATCTTTCTGCCTAATATTTTCAGTTTTCCAGTTTAAAAAAAAAAAAAAAAAAGAAAAAAGAAAAAAGAAGAATGAACGTCTGCTTACGAGTGGTGCTCCTTACATTTTCAACCATTTGCCGGTGAACTCCACATCAGTTTATCATGCCCCAAACAAGTTCCCAAGTGGTCCTTGACTTTCTGTGAATCCTGTGTATACACAACAAGAATAATGAAAATGGATTCTTGAACCAACACTGAGATCCCCATTTCCTTGTTTCACAGTGTAACTGACCACACTTTAAAGTTCACAAACAGGTGTGATATCTGGAATTTTTTCTTTTTTTTTTTGGTCACTGTTATGCAGGTGAGGTCACGGCTGAGTGGTTTTCCTGCCACTTATATTGCTCTCCATGTGACAACACAGCACAAACTTCAGCCTGTGAATATTCCTACTCCTTACCTTGTGCTGTCACTAACTCTTCAAGTTTTCTACTGGCTTCTGGCTCTACAGCTGATGTATACCGTTTAATCATGTGTGTGTCTGTGCATGGGTGTTAGTGTGTGTTGGAGTGCAACAGTTGTAGTATTGATAGTATGCTACTTTGTGAGTTTTATGCATTGTGTTTTTTATAATATTAATGATTTTGTTTTATGTTTCTCCTATTTTTTATATGCTTTCTTGTTTCACTTTAGGTACTGGATTGTAAAGTGCTTAGATCTTGCTTATGCTTGTATTATAGCGCTATATAAAAAGAAAATATTATTATTATTATTATTATTATTATTATATTATAACCATTGTAAGAGAAGAGAAGTTTAATCTCTTAAATCATAAACGTCTGTCCGTTTTTCTTCACATAGTATCCATTGTTCTGAGGCAAGGTTTGGTGATTAGGAATGAAATCAGAAGAATGAGCAAAAAGAGAGGTAAACTTGCAACAATAAAACTGCTGTTACACAAATCCATATAACTGAGTGAAAGGACGGTGAAACCAGAGTGAACTAAATGTGGACACATCAAATTATGGCAGGCACACATTTTCTGAACATGCAACAAAAATATTTTGCTGTCTGCCACAAGCTGAAGGCAAGAGGAGAAAGACAAGGAAAATGTTTTGAAAAAGGAGAGCGAAAATAATAACTCAACAGCTGCCAATAAGGTTTGGGGCCATAAATCCACTCCTTTGTAGGTAAAAGTGAAGGGTCTTCTGTCCTCCATATGTCACTTCATACCATCTTCAACTTGAAAACCTGATTTTTCCAGGAACCAATTTAATGCCACAGAGCATATCCAGCAAACAAATCACAGAGACCACCCACAAATATGAACAAACTCATCCCACTGTCATACAAAAATAAAGAGTTTTTTGTTTTTTGTTTTTTTGGTAGGAACGGAATGACTTGGGAAATTTACCACCACAAAGAGTTGACTGACAATGATGCAACAACAATAATATAGCTCTGACTCCACATCACATTCAACAATTTGACAAATAACATAGAATGCAACAGCTGTTATCATGAGCAGTTTTGAAAGTTTCCAGTAACATCATTAACACATACACAGTGACATCACCGCCTAGCAATGCATAATGAACATTTCAGTGTACACGCTCATGTTTTCAAACACGTCAAACACCTTCAAACAACCAGAAACCTTTTAACAACAGAGAAGGACTGCCTTGAGCACCTTCCCCCTTTGTTTTGAGCATCTTGTTCTTTATTTCTATGGTGTTTATGACCCGACTGACCACAGAAACCATCCCAGGGCTTTTACAAAACAAAAATCAATAAAAACAAAGAAACTGACAGTGGCAACAACATAACAACAACAAATTAAACCATTCTCTTCCCTGGAAATAGTAAAACAGAGATTTGAACACAGAAATAAATACTTAGTAACAGTTAAGCTCAGGAAATGTCCCTGGCACTACACCATTCTGTGCTTTTTTTTTTAACTGACAATAAAAAGAAGCAAACATACAACACTACCTTATTCAAAATCATACACAAAAGAGGGTAGAGATGACCTTAAAGGAACCTCACTTCCTGGATGAAGAAAAGGTGTGCAGAGAAAAACTACGCTATAAGTATAAAGCCCAGGCAGAAACATAAAAATGTGAGATTTTCTTTTCAATAAATATGATCATCTGGGAGAGAAGAAAATAAATAGATAACGATGGAAAGGTCAAGAGACAGGACAGAGAAACATAAAAACAAAAAAACAAGATTTTTTGGTTTGTTTTTTGCTGCTCCATCATCCACACTGTTTGAATGACATCACTCCCACACTGGAGTCCCCCTCATACACAACCACACCTGGGTTCACCTAACCCAGTCTCAGTCTCATTACCGGCACTCCACAGGGAACTGTCAATATTAGGTTGAAGCCAAACAACAGAGAAAAAGGAGGTTATATGCACAGATTTTTCAGAAGGCTGAGATACTGTTGATAGCCCCACAATCCTAACAGAGGTTGTGAAACATCTGGTACATATTCTGCATTACTTTATACTTATTCATGCTGTTTACTGTCTAAGCCAGATTAAATGTTTCACATTCACTGCCATCAGAGCGGTAGGGATGATTGGATGAGATACCATGAATAAGATGTAGGTACTGTCTGACACTCAAATCTAGTCAAACAAGTACAGTTATTCAGATATAGTGTATGCATGAATAAGTCCTCAGTCTATACAGCATCCATGTGTATCTGAAACTGCACCCTTTCACAGCCAAGAAACACAAATCATATTCTTCAATCACTATGATGTCCTGCTACTGTACCAGGCATCCAATTTAGTTTAAAAATAACAAAACTTCTGTCATAAAGATGGTATCTGTCAGAAGTGCATCTTTAAATTCTGAGGCCAATGTAATCAGAAACAAGGACACAAACTGAAACTGATAACCACGCTGGGCAGAACTTTTGGACTATACAAAAGTTATGCAAGAACATTTTAAACATGAGACATGTACTGGAAAGATAATACTATATCTGGAGTGACACAGGTAGCCAGCACGATAAAAGAATAGAAAAGAAAAAGAACATCAGAAAAAAATATAACCCCAAAAAGCAGGACAAAGAAACCAGTTTTGGTAGTTCCAAGAATGCTACAATTTTACTCTTCCCAGTGCTCCATTGCTAGCTTAAACTTCCAGGCTAGTTACTTCCACAGGTTACAATAAATATACCCTTTTTGTTTATGTTTTTAAAACAAAAATCATCCGTTTTCTTAACTCCCCCTTATTAACGTGTCTAACTATCAACATCTAGTCTGGAAGAATATGTTACAGCACTAGCCAGTCCAACTACAGCCAAATCTATTTCTAAGTGTCCTGATTATTTTTGCTACTGTGGACTTTTTATACTAAACACCTCCAAGATTTTCCCAGCAACAGACAGATGTCATTGCAATCAACATCTGAAACAGCATACATACATACCTCCAACAAATTCACCCAATAAGCTCAACCTTACAATCACACATGAAGGAAATTTAATACTTTTTAACAGTCATAAGTATTCCAAAATAAAGGCCACACCAATGTTCTCCATTTACGACTCTTGATTGGCAAATGCATTGTACTGGAATGTCTGGCACTTACAATACAGCGCAGATCCAATGAACATGACATCAGTTTTCACAACACCACAACTTCAAAGACTAGAAAGTACACACGCATGCAGATACACACATACACTTTCAGACAAGGAGTTGCCAATTCTTTCCTCCCCAATACACTTAAATTCACATCTTATAATCTTAAAGCAGCAGCGTCAAATATTACTCAAACAAATGCATTCTGCATTTTCACATGGACTAAAACAATCAAGACTAAACCAGTATCTGTGTTTCTTTTCCCATTATTTTCTCTCTTAAAATTTGTCCAAGACAAAAAAAAAAAAAAAAAAAAGCAACAACGCGTGTTGTCGCACATCAACAGAGACGATAAGATCCACACCCTCCATAATTTTGTTGACACAAGTTTCAATGCCAGACATTTATTAACAGGTGTAATGTCCACTGGAGTCAGAGCAAGAACAGAGTATAGGATCTGTCTTCTTTCATGCTTTAACAAAACCACTTTCAGACTTCAGACTGCTTTAAAAAAAAAAAAATTTTAAAAAAGGAGAAAAAAATCAATTACTGTATGCATATGGTTCCTCATATCTGACAAAAGGATAATTGTGTGTGTGTGAGCGTGAATGTGTGAGTGTGAATGTGTGTGTGTGAGTGTGAGTGTGAATGTGTGTGTGTGTGTGTGTGTGTGTGTGTGTGTGTGTGTGTGTTTGTGTGTGTAATATACTGGCAACATCCTCAAGCCTTGTGTCCAGACCTACAATGTAAATCTTAACCACATGCCAACAAAACAACAAACAAAATGAAAATCATTAGTGCCGACTGGAAATATTAAGAAATGTTAAAGTAGATAACAAATTATATAAAAAAAACTTTGCCAAATAAATTCATCATAAATTACGAGTCCATGAAGGAGGGAAAAAGACAAAAGACGGAGATCAGGAACCCTACGACTGACAAAGTTCACCTTCCTGTTCCGTATCATCAAACATCACCACACTCCACCCAAAAAACTACCCACACATCTTGACCAATACAAGCTCTCAGAAGTACAGTCATCTCACCCCACCTAATCAACAAAACACCCCTCAACACACCCACCCACACCCACACAATTCTGACTGAAAACAACTGGTGGAAGCAAGAGGAGCTGGTGACAGAAATCACAGTCTTCAGCGCAACCCCTCCTCAGACTGGAACACACAGGATGCCTGCCACACAGGAGACAGACAGAGAGGGGTGGGTGGTCAGCACCAGGAGAAGAGGGTGCCATGCAGGAGACAGACACAGGGAGAGAGGTGGTTGGTCAGCACCAGGAGAAGAAGGGGGCCCTGTGAGCAAAGCTCTGGGTGAACACGTCACTGTCGGCCCGCGTGCGGCCAAACTTCATCTTGCTGCGCTCCACCGTCACCACCGGCATCTGCACCAGCTGCACCGGGGATTTCCCGTCCTTCAACGCCTGGGTCAGGTTCAGGATCTGCAGGGGACACACAGTTACCTGTTACCTGTGTTACCTGTCCCTGGACTTCTGCTGATGTTGTCCGGGGACCAGTCTTCAGAATGGACACATAGACACTGGCAAAATTCTTACACTTTTTCACATGTCTTGTAATCATTGTTGATTTTTTTTCATTATCCTTTGTTCAGGTTTTCTCTGCTTTTCCTCCTTTTTGTGTTATGAAATTGAAATGCTCTTGCAAGTCAACTGCCATTGGAATGCACTGCGATTACCCACTGTGTCAATGGTGTTAATCTTCTACATTGACTTTGTGTGAAAAGCGCAAAATGGAGCTGTTGATGATAATAGTGATGTTTCAAAGAGAAAAATAAAAACTTCATAGCAGGGTAAAAAAAAAAAATTTGAGAAAAAATACTGAAACTGTCTTATTCCTTTCTTATTCCTTTTTTTTTTTTTTTTTTTTTTCCTTTTCGTCTTTTTTTCTTTCTTTTTTTTCTCCACAACTGTTTTGTTGTGTGAAAGGATTTTTAGTTGAATATGAAATGCGTCTATACTGAGAGGTATGCACACCCTTACTCAGCTGGGTTCTTTGGACACGTGTGAATTTTTTAAAAAGTCCACAAATGCGTGTCAGCAAATACAGACACATACACATTAAAACCATACATAGAAAATCCTGGAAAACACTTCTGCTGAAGTATGCCTTCCAAACAGAAATAAAAAAAAGGACCAGAACTATTCAAATCATCGAAATAAAAACCAAGCCAAGAATTATATATCTGGGTGCATACAACCATGTTTAGCAAGCTGAGTGTTATCTGAGTTTAAAAAAATAAAAAAATAATATATATATATATATTTTATATATATATATATATAAAAGGAAAAATTCATTGGGTGAAAGACTTTTGTTTTTAATCATGAAAAAAAAGAATCAAATAAAGGTCACCAAATTAAAATAATGTTTTCCATAATGAAAGCACCTCACATGGAATTACCCCATGCACACACAGTATCTAACTAAAGTGCAGTGATAAGACAGGGAGTACTGACCTGCCCTCTCATGACAGACATCTGCTTTTCAAACGTCCTGTAGTCAAACCCTTTGTCATGCTGCACACATAACCAACCTCCATTACTACACTCAGTAAAAAAAAAAATGTACATTCAGTATAAAAGAAAAAATTGAAACTACCAACAATGCAAATTTATTAACAACAATTAACATGCACAGGTACTCTTGGTGTCTTCATCGAACTTTAGTCAGAGAAATCTTGGTTACCTAAGTTTACCGCAATGTGGCTTCAGATTTCATAGGAGTTATTATCACTGACTGTGGTGTGAGAAATTCTTGGTTTTGTTTGTTTGGTCAATTTGAAAGAAGCTTTTTCTTTTATCATGGAACATTTGGAAAATGAACTTATCTGTAAGTGAACCATCGACACACATTTGTTGTCATTGGCACACACCTTCAGCAGACTTCTTGAGAGAGAACTCATCTCTTTCTTTAATATTTAGAAAAATGAAATACAGACTTAAAATGAGAGAGTTGTATACAAAGAATGTAGAAAAAATCATTCTGCTCAATCATACCATACAGCAATACAAGTTGCAATCTAAAAGAAAATCTAATCGGATACACAAGTCCGCAGTAGATAAACTAAAGAAAACTACCTTGAACAAATCATGCAGATCATCACAGAGATCCTGTACAAAGTTCATATCACTCAGCAGTGGCAGAACCTGTTCCCTTATCTCCACAGAAAATGGAACTTTGGCTTGTGGCAACCAGGCCCAATGGTAGGGATCTGAAACACATAAACATGGGAGGGAGATGTGGGGGGTGAATGGATGAAAGTACAAGATATGAAACAAGACTGACTGGAACAGAAGTTATAAAACAAGACTAAATAGCATATGTGGATATGCAACAAGAATGGCACAATGCCTGGCAGTGCCCAGGCTATATAGTGGGGTTTTAAAACAAATGAAAAGCATCTAAAATATGTATAAAGTTCTACAGGATGATATGGATAATTGATTATTTCCATTACTGAAATGACAGGAAGTTATAGATAATTCATTGCTTCCATTATTCAAATTGCACTGGCCTTTTTTTCCTCCTGTTTCCTACGTTGATTTTATACAAAATTCCAATGCAACCTGTCTCAGTTCCCCAACATGCACACACACACACGCAAACACACACACACTAACTCACTCACATACATAAACACACACACATACACACACACAAACACTCCACAAGGTGCAATCAATGTAAGGCCATCTAAGTCGTTTCAAAGGCTGCCAATTCTGACTGAATATACTCTGGATTCCACATTCCTGTGTGGTCAGCTGGGCCTTAAGCAACAAATTAACAAACAAATACCCAGTACACTCACAAGCTCTCCATTCATCAGGGTGTTTGTATGGAAAAGCCAGTCCATTGTCAATGGCAGCAACAGCAATTTCTGGATTATTCACAATGCTCCACTCCTGTGCAAGGAAAAAACAGAATCACATCTCTAAATCTTGAGTCAAAGTATCTTTTAACTTTTTCACGGAGCAATCCACATAAATCATAGGAGTTTCAATCCAAAAAAAAAAATCAAAAATGAATTTATAAACTCCCTGTATTGTCTGCTTATAGACTCTTCACTTATCTACTAAATTCATTAATTCTAAGACAATAACTACTTCCAAGGACAGCTTTCCTCAATAGGAGTTATATTTGACAATAACTCAGCATTCAAATGTTCATATCTTCAATGACAGCATAAATCCTGTGGCATGTAGCAATGTACAATACCAATACTGAACTGATCATCCCCACCAGTGCTGACATTTTCACACTCAATGTTTGTTTTTAGTTGTTTTCCATGCATAACACTGGATTTATGACATTTCCATTCAACGTTAAAAAGGGACAGGTTACAGGTACTCACCTCTTCTTGCACAGAGTCACCAGCAGGAGTATTGTGGACAGAGGCCGAGGCTGGGTCATACTTTATCAACCAGTTGTCATTGCCCCTGTCTGGAGGGGAGAAAGATGGATGGATGGTTTATTTATCTAAAGTCAGTGCCCCTCATGAATGGGGAACACAAGAATACAACAATACAGTATCTGTGTTTGAGTAATAATATTTACGAGTTCAGTAAATCATGAAGTCATAAATTATTGCAACCTAAATGCACTGCATAAATAAACTTTAAATTCCTCACTTTTCTTCTGAAAACGTTTGTCAACTTAACCGCAGTTGGCCAGGATACCAATAAAACTTTGGTGGAATAAATCATGCTCTCAAATTAGTCCATGTGTACAACAGAAAACAACAAGCAACTCATCTTCATTTCCAGCTCTGCATAATGGACACACTAAATATATTTCAGTATTCTTAATGTAACAAAGTCAATACTGATCCACACTAAGGATACAAAATCTAAACTTAGTCATGATATATTTAAGTTGTTTACTGAAATCCATTCAGTCATTCTACTCCAGGTACGAATTAATTCATACCATGATTACTTCCCCTGTGGACCAGGTACAAGTATTCTTGTACCAACACACTATTCTTATTTTGTTTTGTTCTTGCTTGGTGCACTTGGCATTCTAAACTGAATCATTTACGGATTTCAGAAGCATGAAAATGAAGCTTTGTTCAGCAGATTAAATCCAAAATTCTCCACTGATTTTCACCATTTTGGTGAACCACCTTGTTTTTTTCTGCAGTGGTCTCATGTAGTGCTGGTCCAGGGGAGATTTAAAATAGCAAGCATGTAGCTTTGGGGCAGAATGAGTTAACATCATGTACGATACAAAATGTTCAAGAGAGAGAGAGAGAAAAAGGAGATGAAAGGAGAGGACTGCAACAGGAGGGTGTAAAGGAAGTGTCATCCATCTCCACTGTCACTTTAAAGCATTTTCATAACAACCCCCTCAACCCTAAATGGTTCCAAATTTGAGCCAACTGACATTTATCTAGGTACTGCCTCCAGTACTTTATAAAATATTATCATCTCGATGTTTCAAACTGAAATAAAGTTATTGTTTTCATTCTTGAATTTGACTGCGCCATCCTTAGCCCAACCATTCAGCTGTAAATATGCATGTGAGAACCTGGAATATGAGATGACAAACTGGATGCCACAAAAACATCAAAATATGCAAGTAAGAATTTCAAATATGAAATGGCAAATCATATGCCATGGAAATGAGAAATGACATCACATGCCAAAAAAATTCAAAAAGTGCTTGTAACTGTAAATAGGAAAAAAAAAACCACCTGTATGTCACAAAAAAATCAGACCCCAAGACATTTTTTGCCTCCCCACATTATATCCAAGACTGATTCTGAGTAAAAAAAACCCAACAAAACCCAGTGATCACAGGCAGAGCTGGTGGGTCACCTGTGTTGCGGATGATGTAGTCTAGGACCACCAGTTTCTCAAACAGATGCTGGAACTGGTTTGCAGTGGACTCTGGTAAAGATTCATTGTCAAAGCGGCGTAGCCAGAAGTCAGCATCCTTGTACCCATTGACAAAGGTCTGAAAGGACCCACTCTGCACACAGACAGAATGCCAGCCTTGGTTATCCCCTCTGCGTCGGCATGCATGGATGTATATATATATGTCTGTGTGTGTTACTTTATACATGCGTGTTGGTTAAAAATAATAAGCATCCATCTGAGTGTGCATTGTGCTCACTCGTTCTTTTGTTTACCCTCTTGACTGCGCTGTTGACATACGGCGTATATGTCATGAAATGTCGCTCGCCAATGCTGTATTGACGTGCGCCGTACGTCATGTTGCAATGTTCTATGTTTTGAGTCCCGCATTGCAGAAAATACAGTCTGCTAACCATTAAATTAGCTCCCCTGAGAGCTCTTTATCTCTTGAGTTCCATTTGCTAAAAATATTCAACTTATTATCATATTTATGGCAAAAGTTTTGCAAGTTTGTACGAAGCTCAAGTTGTGTTTGCAAAGCCATGGCTGAACGCAGAGAAACCCCAACACTTACATGAGTACTGGAAGAAATCCTTCACGATGCAAATAGCAGAGATGAAGATTGTGGACTGAATGAGATAGAACTGCATGAAGTTGATGCCGAAGACACCGATTTTGACATGCAGGGGGGTGAAAGGTGGGGTTACTTGACGAAAATGAACACAGACAAGCTCAGCTGATTCAAGATGCAGGTGGGTGTTTACGAGGTTTGTCAGTTTATTATTTGCTTTCTGTTTGTTGTAACAATAAATATAACTGCATTGTGTGTGTTTTGAATGTGCTAGCTGTGTTAAGTAGCTTCGTCAGTCACTTATCAAGTGTGTGAAAGAGAGAGTCATGTGTGTACTGTGTGTGACCAACGCTGAGCGAGTGGGCGTGGCTTGCTGGCTGGCTCATTGTTGATGACAGCGTGTGTCGCTCGCCCAGAGCTTTATGTGAATTCGTTCCCGAGTGTGTATTGGTTTGTTGTTGTTGTTGTTATTGTTCTTGTTGTTGTGTGTGTGAGTGGGGGAGGGGCCAGGGGAGGTGGGAGGAGGAGATGTTTACAAAACTGAAATCAGAGAATGATATACAGAATTGTATGCCTAAATTACTTTGTAAATGCAACACTTGTAGAAGTGTGTGTTTTTCGTGTTTTTCTGAAAATTTTCTCAACATACGCTATAGCAAAATGTACTAGCAGTGAAGGAGTTAATGTCAATCCATGATTGTGATTTTAGACGTGTGTGTGTGTGTGTGTGTGTGTGTGTGTGTGTGTTCATGTGTGTGTGTGTTTGTGTTGTTATTTTGTTTTGTATGAGAAAGAGAGAATGAAGGGGGTGTGGCATAACATGAACCAGTTTCAGTTTGTGTGTGTGTTGGGAGTTTGGGGGGTGGAGGGGGGGGGGTAGGTGTGTGTGTTTGTATTTCAGCTTCTGAAAACTAGAAATAAAATGGTACCATTTCATAACCTATTTATATGTAAAAAAACAAACAAACAAACAAAAAACCCCAACAAACTCAGTCTTTTATGCAATGTGTTTCAGGTATGCAGCATGGTGATGATTATGATGTTCATCCTGGACATCTGGAGTTGACAACTTGCCACAAACCTGCAGCTGAAGACCAGCAGCAGCAAGACCAAAGGGCAGTAAATAAGCCTCCAGCAATTCTGGATAACAACAAAAACATGGGTGCCATGGACCATCATGACAAACAGCTGCAGCCATACGATGCCACAAGGAAAACCCTGAAGTAGTACAAATAGCTGTGTGTACATTTTCTACAAATTGCCATGCTGAGTGCACACATCCTCTACAAAAAAGCAGGCAACAGCAGTACACTCCTGGACTTCCAGAAGGATGTAATTAGTGCCATGATTTTTGGTGACCAAGACCCAGACACTGCTAAAGATAACCACGCTGTTCATCTGTGTGGACGACACTTCACTGATGTCATCTCACCTACCCCACAGAAGGCCCGGCTACAAAGGAGGTGCAGAGTCTGCTGGAAGAAAGGGCAAAGAAAGGATGTGAGGTTCTACTGCCCACACTGCCCCAGCAAACCAGCACTGTGTCTTGAAGACTGTTTCCACAACACCACACACAGCGTTTTTACTGGCGATAGATGCTGGGTGAGTACACTCTTTTCATTCTTTGTGTGGACTATGTTGGAGTCTTATGGACCTGGACACTGTTGCACAGCCTTTGACAGTGTGTGTGGTTGATCACAACAGTCACAAGAAAGACTGGTTGATAACCTGGTTGATGTTGTAGCACCTACATGATGGAATGACAGTCCCAATTTTTTTTTATTGCAATTTATGGAATTTTTGTGTCAGATTGACTCATTATTTGAACATGTAAGTATTAAAAATAAAATCTTGGTTCATTTTCCTTTCATTTGATGTATACTTTTATGCACTTATCTTCAGTACTTTTTGAAATATAAGCAAATTAAAATCATTGGCGTGTTTTTCTTGTTTTTCTGAAAATTTTCTCAACATACGCTATAGCAAAATGTACTAGCAGTAAAGGAGTTAATGTCTATCCATGATTGTGATTTTAGATGTGTGTGTGTGTGTGTGTGTGTATGTGTGTGTGTGTCTGTGTGTGTGTGTTGTGTGTGTGTGTGTGTGTCCACCTGTCTGTGAATGCGCATACGCGAGTGTGTGTGTGGGCATGTATGAGTGCACAAGCATGCATGTGCACACACCTGCGCACGTGGCTGTGTATGCATGTGTAGACATCCTTGTTTACTTGTCTACAAAGGGGATCTGAATGATAAAGTGTGAATATGACCGTGCTATTCACAAAGCATCCCTTTTTCAACTGTTCTTCCTAAAGGTGAAACATACAAATAAACAAGTAAAAGAAATTTTTTTTCTCAAACTAACACTTCAGTGAAAAATACTATCAAACTATTTCCAAATTTTTTACTGCACTGCAGTTAATATATAGAGTCTGAGAAAGAGACCTCACGTGCACATGTGGTAACAGAAAAGAAAAAAAAAGAATAAATAAATAAATATAGAAAAATAAAGGCCCAATAACTTGATCTACCTAATCACCAAAGTATACTGAAATGTTTCTGTGTAAAATACTGATTTCATATTCCACCAGCAGTTTGTCAAAAATACTGTGGTATAGCAATATCACTCAACTCTCTCTAAAAAAAAAAAAATTACTTCTGGACTTTTATTGTTCATTATTATTATTATCATCATCATTATAATTATCCTTGTTATTTCTATTATTATCATTATTATTATTTCATTTTCACCCATTCTCCCTTCCCTCCCTTCAACTATGAAACTGCCTGTGTATGAACAGGAAGACAAGAAGAAGCCACTTCTGAGAGAGGTCTGATGCTCCAGCCCATTTCTCAACTCTCAATATCACACACACATTCAAAAACATTCACAATATCAGCATTGTAAGAATCATACCCCCTTTGCCAACCATGATTCTTTCAGTTATGTTTTTCAAAACATTGATCAACGGCAATAATTTGGTGAGGGCTCACTGATACCGACTCCAACACAGAAGACTACAGGCAATGATCAACTACCTTCACCCTTCCTGCAGTTGTATGTGGAGATGATCTGTGATGCAACATATATGTCTGTGAACTGAATAAAAACATACAAAAAACCAAACAGATTCTTCCACAAGCTTTGCTGTCGCACATTGTGCGTTGATTTTCAAGGCCTGACCACTGCATGGGGTTCATGCGTAAGTCAAGCATCTGCTTGTTTTGTTGGGGTATTTTTGTTTTTTGTTGTTTTTAAGCACATGTGGTGTAGCATATACAAATCAGTCCACATGCTTTGCCACCTCCTTGAAACTGAAAACTGATGCATTCCTAAATCAACAATTTCCAATGTAATTCAGCAAGCTGACTTTTCATGTGGGAAATATGGGCAAAGAGGGGATAAAAGATATGCTTGTGAATTCATTCAATAAAATTGTATGCACAAGCTCATTTCCTACTTGCCTTTTAACATCAGCATGCAACTAGACATTGTTTTTTTATTTGTTTTTAAACTGTCACAAATGATTAATTCAATAATAAATATATTTAAAATAATATATCTATTAGATTATTGAGATGGGCTCAAGCTTTTGGGATGTCAAGTCTTCAGAATTGATTTCCTCTCTTGTTCTCTGTAACTAATCAACAATCAGTTTACACATTTCTTCTGATTATATCTTCACATACATTTTCAATACAAGTCTCTTTTTTTGTTTTTTCTCTTTTTTTTCAAACTCTTTCACCACCACTGATGACCTCAGTAGATGAGACAGTGTGATGCATATAAGCACCTTTAAGTGCTGGGAAGTGTTTTTAGCACAGAAACTTGGAGGTGAAAGAGTTAAATACATACATACATACATACATACATACATATATATATATATATATATATATATATATATATCAGATGACCTCATGGCTTGCAGTCAATGTCATCAGTGTGTGCTCCTACTTGCTACCAACAAAACATAACAGTACATCTTGTATGTATTCAAAGGAGACAGGGAAGAGAAGGATGGAGTGTCTCACTGTCTGCCTTTGTTTTTATAACTGAAGAATACAGGTTAATGAGTGACTGAATGCGAAATTATTTTCCTCAATAAGCAAAATGGAATGACTTGCTTTACACTTCATACCCATGCTTGGGGCAAACTACAATTAAAATAAACCACCAAATCTGTGTCCACAGACAAAGCAGATCCTGAAAAATGTCAATGGTAGAGTTTACAATGCACGCACGCACGCACGCACACACACACACACACACACACACACACACACACACACACACACACACACACACACACACCACCACCACCACCACCACCACCATCACCAACAACCCACAGACACAACCACACATACACACAGATACAACCACACACAGGCAGAAATACACACACACACACACACACACACACCCACACACACACAAACACACACACACATGCACACCACCACCACCACCACCACCACCACCATCACCAACAACCCACAGACACAACCACACATACACACAGATACAACCACACACAGACAGAAATACACACACACACACACACAAACACACACACACACGCACACCACCACCACCACTACCACCACCACCCCACACCAATGAAGGTAATTACTGCACAGACTCCTATGACTCCATCAACACAGGTGAACCCTAAACAAGCTCTGGACTGGACTGAAGGGCCAAGAACTGACACAGGACAAACACTGACACAGCTGGCTTACTTTTGGAGGCAGTCCTATTCTGTTGAAGTGACGGCCGAGAGAGGGGACCCTCTGGTAGATGTTCTTCTTCGTCCTGGCTTTGGTGCGGTCAATGGCACTGTAGTTAAACGTTTCACTGGCTAACCTCACCACCTGGAACACAGGAAGATCAGAAGGGAAGGTGGGAAGGGATGCAGTCTTATTCAGTCATCACACTTCAACACTGTTGCTTGTTGTCCTGCCAGCCGGCCACACAGGATCATCTGTGGACTGCCCAACTAAATATTGTGTTAAACACAAAACTATGTGTAGAAAAAAAAATTAACATGCAAAACACCATCGTGTATGAAATTAATGAAATATTCTCTTTTAGCCTTTTACCATTAACCTTTATAGTGCCAATCCTATTTTATATACATAGTGACAACTATTTGCTAAAGGAGATTCTGGTCACGAGGATAACTTTTTTCTTAAACAAAAAAACAAAACAAAAACAAAAAAAAATGCAAACTAGTAAAAGAAAGTATACATAACTATATTTTTCTGAAAGGAAAATGAACACACACCATCCAGTTATGTCAATATCACATGAATTTAATCATTCTGCAATAGAATAATTCCTCCAATGACATGGACAGACATTTCCCTCTTAGGGCACACAAGGGGTTAAGTTGCTTCAGGCAACTGAGACATGGCTGTGCTTTGGATGTCCCTTCCACTTCATTTATCATCCCTAGATCACAAAAAAAATCATTACAAAGGATACAAAGTACTTCAAAGCCACACAAATAAATATAAAATAAATGTCTTATGGGCAAATAATACTGCAGAATGGACAGCCAGTGCCCATCCAAGTGTTTATAATATTGCTTCCAAATAACCAGAGCAAAATAACAGATAGTACATCAATGACTGCAGAAAAGAGAGAGAAAAAATGTCAAGGCTTTCCATGAAAAAGATGAACAGGTTGGGAAAGCAGAAAAGGCAAAACAATAGTGAAGGAAAAAAATGGCAAAAAAAACCCCAAATAAACAAAGAGAGCAACAGAAAAATAGACATTTCTAGCACAGAATTTCCAGAAGGTATGGACACCATTTATACTAAAAGAACCCAGCATCCCATGGGCAGAGTCATCACACATTACGTTACATAACTCTCCAGCCTGAGGATAACAACCTGCACATTTTGTGGTCGCTCTTAAGATGTTTTTTTAGTCATCATAGCAGCACCTTGCCAGCAAACCATCCTCACACACACACACGCACACACACACACACACTCACACATGCACGCGCGCGCGCGCACACACACACACACACACACACACACCTGCACTCACACACAGATATAAACCATTTTGTTTTTCTATGAATAACTAGAATTACAGGACTTGTAAGTCAGTACCCTTCTCTTCCAATAATCTGACATAACTTAACACTTTATAAGCCTTATCTGTGTGGCTTAACCTGAACAAACTTTACAATTCTGCTGATCTATTACAAATGATGACCTGTCCATCCTACTACCTAAAAAGCATTCCAGGCAAGAAACAGACTGAACTTCCTGCTCTTATGTTTTGGCACAGAAATGTACAGTCTGATGTCAGCCACCACACGTAACATGATGTTATGGGATAATGATATGCGGTCAGACAGAATGAATTGATGGTGGTCATATTCTTAGCATCTCGTGAGTGCGTGCATGCATGCAGGTATGCATGCGTGCGGGGGAGGGGGGCGGGTGAGGTGGGTGCGAGTGTGAGTGTGTGTGTGTGTGTTAGGTGAGAGTGTGTGTGTGTGTGTGTGCATGTGCGTGTGTGGGTGCAAGTATTTGCGAGTGTGTGTGAGTTAAAGTGAGTATATGCATGCATGTATCAAAGTGTGCACAAATGTGAGAATGTTTCAGTGCATCTGTGTGTGGGTGTGTGTGTGTGTGGGGGGGGTGTGTGTGTGTGTGTGTGTGTGTTTCCAGTTTTTGTTTGTTCCATTTCTTCTGTACGCTCCAGAAAACAAAGAAGAAAAATAATGTTTAATGTTTGCAAAACATTGCCTAATCTACAAAACAAACTGGAAGTGGAACAGTCAGCAGTGGCAGACAATAAACAAGTTAAAAGGTGACGCCACTCACATATGAGACTGTCATACAATGGTTCAACTTAAAGCAAAAAACACCACCACACAAACTCTTGCTCATTATAATGGGACACTGGGCTCCAGTGAGGCTGCCCAAATGGTGGGCAAATAGTAGCTGTTTGCCTAAAAGACTTCTTGCTGAAATCATGAATGACAGTGGGAGTTGCAGTCCACAAACTCTGATTCAAAGGGTTTCTGGTATCGATAGCAAAACTTCAGAATCTACCCCAAGAATGTTTTCATAGTTCATTGACAGTCTGCAGGGAATGATTCTTTTTTTTTTTTTTAGTCTATCTTGAGTAACCCCCCACCCCCCAACCCACCCCCCAAAAAAACAAAAACAAAGAATGCAGACCCTTATTACCCCCTCCCCAAAACTGCATGTTACGTTGGCTTTACATTGTAACTAATTTGACGATACACTGCACTGCCTTCTCTGACCACTCATCTTCCATGTCTCCATGAGGAAAATAATTGAGCGACTGACATAATAATATACGAATATGACTGAAATAATATTACAAATGTGTGCTTTAGATTGCAGTGTGTTATAATATTACAAAGAAAGTGTTTTAGGATTATACCCGAGTATGTCATAATATTACAAAACATGTGCTTATGTGTCAAGATATTGCAAAGTGTGTGCGTTCAGGATTACACCCCAGTATGTCACAATATTACAAAGTGTGTGCTTTGGGATTACAGTGTGTCTTAATATCACAACATTTGTGCTGTACGATTATACAGTGTCATGATATTAAAAAGCGTGTTCTTCTGATAAGGCTATGGTGCGTCATACTAATAGTAAAACAAACTGTGATGACACACCTTTGAACAACAAGGCTAAAAAAAATTCACCTGATATACAGCAGTACACCATATGGTGGAGAAATAAAATGAACAGCCACATCTTACTGCTGTTCAATCGTTAGGCTGCTATGACAGTTATGTGCACAGTGCTCAATTTCATTTATGTTTCTGATGAAGCTGAAGCTTGTGCCTTGTTCAGGAAAGAACTTAACCGACATACAAAGTTTATGGTAATTCTGATTCTTAAACAACATATCACTGTATAGAAGATTCAAATAAATACTAAAAGAGTCAAACAAATATTGTTACTACATTACAGATATCAGACTTCTCTTCTTTTTTTTTATTGACACAAAACAAAGTCCTACAAAAATCACCACACCTTCGTTTTGGGCACTATTTTCAGCTGGAGTTTCTCGTCTACAAGGCTGGCGCCTGCCTCTGACAGGTAACCTTGATTGGGAACAAGGCAGGAGCGTCCAAAGCAGCACGGACAACACAGTTTATGCATCCACTTGGTCCACTTGGGATTGAGCTGTCCATATGGCTCCTCATCCTTTGGCTTGAACACCCCTATTGTTTTCTGAAAAATCACAACACCATGACCATCAACATCTTTAATTATTCTGAAAAGAAAGGGGGATTTTTTTTTTTTTTAAATCCCAAACAATTCATGCCCCTGAAGTGAACAGTTACGTTTCTTGTAACATGAAAACATGTACAATGCCATATTGAAGTCAAAAACAGCAATCCTCCGCAGAAAAAAAGTTATCACACACACCACACACAATCACATGCATGCATGCATGCACATGCACACACACACACACACACACACACACAACCAAAAGATAAACCAAAAATAATGATTCCTGAGAACAGTATGTAGTCCCATTTCTAAGCCCAACACAGCATCATTGCAACTCCAGTGTTTCTCCAGTGTGCAATGGTATATCATCAATAATTATGTTTTGCTTCATGCCAAGCTAATAGTTAGATACTGGTGAATGAAACGTGAAGGTGGTTGGGTGTGGTGGTGGTGGAAGAACAAGCCTGAGCAAAGTGAAATACAAAGGGGATGGGTAATCAATGCTATGAATAAATATATGTACTTAAACTGAACAAAGAGCAGTTTTAGACAGCTGGCAAAACACAATAAATAACACTAATGGATTTGTATGCGAGTTCCACAGCTGAGTATTAAGAAATTTTTATCTTTGAGTTCCAGATTCTAAACCCAGTAACTGTGCTTGGTGGGTTAATGATGTGTAATCAGTTCATTTAATCTTCCAAGTCAATGTATGTTTGTGTAGGCCTACTAGTTAATGCCTTAACCTCCTTTGTCAGAACTCACATACAGAAGATCAAATATATACATGTTACAGATCATATGACCCATGCATCTGGTGGGATATAACTATAATGGTATAAGGAAACAAGTATATATTATATCCTGCTTTAACCTACTGAAAATGGGAGTATGGCCACCTAAATTAGTAAATGATATGAAAACAAGTCAAACATGGATAGATCTTTTGAAGATGTTGAAGATGCAGCTTATCAACACAGTAGACTATATCATACAGGCTTATATATATATATATATATATATATATATATATATATATATATATATACATGGTATACATTCAACGGTGTAACAAAGCAAGCAAACAACTGTGTGCATGTATTTTATAAAGAGCTTGTGCGCAGCTGTGCATATATTTTAGAAAATACATCCTTGTGTTTGTACACATCTACATTTACTTTTATCACACACACACACACACACACACACACAGTGACAAACAGACATGCATCATGATGCATGCCCACAAGCACACACACAGTGAGACAGTCTCACACACCCCACACACTCCCAGCCCCAACACAGCCACACACACACACACAAACATGCCCACACAGTGAAACACAGACAGACATGCATGCATGCACACACACACAGTGACACAGTCCCATATACCCACACACAGTAACACAAAAACAAAGCAAATGAAACTTTCCGTAGCAATGTCACCTACAGCACTTATAATTCTAGCTTACACAATGTTGAAGCTCTTGTCTTTTGGGGTATAATTAAGTCTGGCCTATAATTAAGACAGATATGGCCAGCCAGCCAATAATGATTAGTCATCAAAAATGTGTTGGTTGGTATGGTTCATGTTTGTCACTTGTCCTTGGAGAATGTTGATCTGTTGCTGATTTTTTTCTCTATTTTCCCTCCTTTGGGAGGAGACTGAGGTGGGGTTATGGGAACAGAGAAAAGTCAGGATGGTTAGTATGTTTGTCAGACTGGTCTTATGTCTGTCTGCTTTATTGCTTGTGTGTATGCATGTCTGTGTGCCTTTTCACATCATACCCCATAACTTTAAAATTTCTAAACTTGAAAATGAAAGAAGAAAAATGCAAACCCAACCCCACTGCTCTTCCTCCAAACACATATCATTTTGGCAAAGAATCTTGAATCAGAGGGCAAACTTTCTGTCAACTAAAAGAAATCAGTATCTACAGATTTTTTTTTACAGTTTTAATATCATCCTCCTCTCATAGCATGAGAGGACTACCATGTTATTAATCATCAAGCATAAATGTGTTTATGTGTTTATGCGTGTGTGTGTGTGTGTGTGTGTGTGTGTGTGTGTGTGTGTGTGTGTGTGTGTGTGTGTGTGTGTGCGTGCGCGCGCACACACGCGCACTCACTGCAGATATACACTTGTACAAGTTTATCGTATTAATTGGAATACATCTGTCATAAATAGTTACTGGTACAGGCGCTGTATCTGATGCAAAAATTAAGCTTTGTGGCCTTTCCACGCCCCTTCTTGGTATAGTAGTTTGGTTTTAGGGTTTACATTTGCATGCTATTTTGCCTAAATAGTTATTCATCAGTCATATTTCTGCACAATTGATCTAGAATCACTGTTAAGAAGATTTTTTAATTGTTTAATATTTTTGCTGCTTTCATTACATTTAACAAATAAAAGGTAATGTAGACATTACTAAAATTTCATAAACAATTCTAAAAGATGTCAGCTTTTTCCATGTCTGCCTCAAGTCAAAACTTTATCCTCAAATAGTCCAAACGGAGCTCACTCACCTGCCCCCTGTCCAGAATAAAATAACACCCAGAGGTACCCTTCTTGCTGAGACTGGGTTTGATTCCTGCGTCTAACGCTAGCTCCGCTTCCCTGATCAGTGACGTGAACGCGGCATCGTTCGGAAACGTATTGTAACTCATCTCTGGTAATCCCCTAATCACTTCGTACGAGTCACCGGCAACCGCCGTCATTTCGGACTGATCCTGCCAAGTTTTCGTTTTCTCTGCATCTTCTCGCTGCTCAGAGCCGGTCGCTCCACTGTCGGAATGACTCCTCTCGAGTATCTTAATCGTGTCCACTTCGGCCGCTGCCATTTCTGTCTCTCACAAGTATCGAAAGTAGGACCGACAAGAGTACTTCTCACTTAAGCGGCTCGGAAAGGGTGCGTCTCCAGTTGTAGTGCTACGTCCGCTGGAACACTGAGAACTACATTTGCACTCATGGTCGAGATTGTTTTGATATGCACAGTTCAACAACACTTTACAATAACTCTGTCGTCCACGGGTCAGTCCGTGTACGAAAAAGGGAGTACAGAATCTGGCCGCAACGATGATACTATTTTCACGGGAGGGGAGTGGGGGGGGGTTCAACAAAGTTCAGCAAAGCAAAACAATCACCACAATGTACGACACAGGTGGAATACACGTTTTTCGGATGATGAGCGAGTGCCAAAACAGGTATCTTCCAGCTGACACAGGCAAAACAGCGTAACAGATGGTGGTGATGGATCGGCGTGTGTGAAACTTTGGGCCTGGGAAAGGCATGTACACGACAACACAACACTGAGCCATATAAACTCCACGAAACTGCTTCCGGTGTGACGACACAGTGTGTGTCTCATGACGGTCGCGTGACACGAGGCGAGCCCTCGGCGAAACAGACAGCTCGTCCAAATCACTGAGTCAGCCAGCAATTTCACTGGCGAATGATGTTTTCTCTCTTTCTTTTTTTTCTGCAAGCCAGATGAGATCGACAACTACATTGATAAACGCCCATGACTGTTTTGTTTTGTGTTCCACTTCGGCTTTAAAACACGACCTTGGGAACAGCAGAAAAAATATTTATCAGTATTATACCAAAAGAAAATATTGGTCTTTAATTTCCATCCCGGCAGTCCAACAGCGATAATGTCAATATTTTTACTTTCTTTCTTTCGTCTCCCCCCAGCCAGTAAATACACCTTTCCTGTGCTTTGCTTGTAGCTAATGATAATAATATGGGGTGAGCGCAGCACTCCGCTTGAGCTGGCTCATGCGCTTCACAGTAAAATAGAAAACGTACTCTTTCAAATATTTTAAAATAGTGATTTTTAAAATGTCAAATGATTGAAAATAGTAAATTTCAAACAATAAAAAACCCCAATAATTCATCCATTCATGCACAAAGTAAACTAAAAGAAAAATACTCATGATGGAACCGAGCATGATCCACTACTCACACCCACTGCAGCCCACACAACACATCCACAAACAATATCCTGTCCAAACTCACACATTTCCAAACCAACACAATTCAGACACATAATAACCACAAATGTTAAGTAGGTATGCACAGGAAAATCAAGCAAAAGCTATAGAAATATATGCTTTAAAATGGGTTGAGTGCAAATGCATGGGTGATTTAAGTGTTTGAGTTTTAGATGACAGCAACAACAAGAAAATGGGAGTGAGGTACAGTTATTTGTATTGTGTGCTTCAAATAGGTACCTTTTTTTATTCATTTCTTGAATGCAACTGTTGATCTTACATAGAAAACATTTTGTGGTAATCATGTGTTCCGCTCTCCATTGACATTAATGGATGAGGTGCTTTCTCCAATGGTTTTTGTATGAGTCTTTGGTATGCACAGTCAAGTGATCTGTGGATGAACACAGTAGTCTAGAAAATGAAAAGACTGCCAAAGATCAGACATGTAGGCTAGCCAAGACCCTCACTGTCTGAAATGAAATCAAGGCAATGAATGGACAGTTTGAACTGACTGTGTGCCCCAACAGAGATACTGAAAAACTTAATTGCATCAACAAAGTGACATAAGCTGACTTGCACACTTGATTGTCAGTTCTGCAGTGGTTCCCTCTAATGCAGTAGAATGAATCCAAGACTGCATGCAGGAAAGAATGAAATGTCAGTTTCCTAAACAGACAATGGATGGCTGAGGACAATCAGAAAAGTGTGAGAAATTGAGAAAAGCCCCAGCCTTATACCTTATTCAGTTTCAGTATATGCTCAGTTAACTAAGACTTTACCTGACCATCTGTGCATGGTTGGTATTATGTGACCTGTTTCTACAGGAGGGCAAAATCTGTAAAACTGAGTGTTGTCGGCACATGACTGGTTGGAGATGGAATGTTTATTGCATATGGTCACAGTGACACACATAAGAAGAATTCAATCCATGGAAATGAGGTGTTACTGCAAGATACTAAACATCAGATACAGTGATCAATCAACAATGAACAAGTGAGCCAAACCATCAAGCAGCGCATTGGACTTTATGAAGATCTGCTGGCATCAGTTAAGAAGGCTACACTGGTATTGCCACAAAACAAGATCCAATGGCCTTGCTAAAGCAACAATCCTCCAAGGAACTGTTGAGAAAGAGAGATGGAGAGGAAGACAGAAAGAATGATGGACTGACAACATTGCAGAATGGACAGGAAAACCACTTGCATAGACCCAGGCTTTGACACACAACAGACAGACCTGGAGGAACCTGATGAACAGTTCTTGGGTGAGGCATCCAAATGTCAAGGAGGGTGAAGAAGACACACACATGCATGTACCCACAAATGCAAATGGTTCTGGTAATACTTATAAGAGTATTCTGAAAAAATCCTAATAAAAATTGTCTGAAGTAAAACAAACAAATAACTTGTAATAAGGAAATAATCTAATTTCATAAATCAAATGAAATACCAACCACAACAACAAAAACATTATTTCAATTTAAACAGCCAGGTATGAAGGTCTCCAGTATAGTATTTGTGCAAAAAACAGCTCCAGAAGATGACAACCTCTCATGTATTCAGAAATACCCTATCTAAAAATTTGCATAAGCACCAAGAGGAAAGTGGCAAGAATTTTTTTAGATAAACATTGTTATAAAAAATCTCAAGGCCTGACTAAGCATGTTGGGTTACGCTGCTGGTCAGGCATCTGCTTGGCAGATGTGGTGTAGCGTATATGAATGTGTCCAAACGCAGTGAGGCCTCCTTGAGCTACTGGTACTGATACTGATACAAAAAATAAAGAAGCATTGATCAAGTTCTTTAAAACTAAAACTTCTTTTTTTACCCTTTCAGTGCCAAGCCTATTTTATGATCAGTGACAATTATTTCCCAAAGGGAGTTTTTGTCACAGAGGGTAATAATTATATATTAAAAGAAAATTCTTGCATGCAAACTACAAAATTAAAGTACACATAACCATACTATTTCTAAAAAGGAGAATGAGCACATTATCATATTACGACAACTTCTGATTGGAAAATTCCCACAATGATGCAGATGGAAGTTTCCATCCTGGTGCACTTATTTTGCACACAGGATGGGGAAGGAAATTTCCATCCTGGGGCACTCAATGGATTAATGCTACAACAGAAAATGACTGCAACAGACTGTAGTTGAAATTTCTTTCATGCTGGCAGTCAGGAAACATTTGTTTTTGTTATTTTTCTGAATAGACTAACATAGCCAAATGGTTAAAGCATTGGACTTTAAATCTGAGGGTCCCAGTTTCAAATCTTGGTGATGGCGCCTGGTGGGTAAACATATTTGCAGACATGCTAGTGCCTCAACCCCCTTTCAGTATATGTGCACACAGATCAAATACGCATGTGAGAGATCCTGTAATCCATGTCAGCATTCAGTGGGTTATGGAAACAAGAACATAGCCAGCATGTACACCCCCGAAAATGGATTATGGCTGCCTACATGGTGGGGTAAATCAACAAAACGGTCATATATGCAAAATGTTACATGTCTGTCTGAGTGTGTATGCGTGCGTGCCTGAAATCTGATTGAATGACACAGGAAACAAATGATGAGCGCCCAGTGGCAGCTGTCAGTCGGCTCTACCCAGGCAGGCAGCCTGTTGTGCGAATGATCCCATATTTGTAAGGCACTTAGAGCTTGGATAGGTGCTATATAAGTATCCATATTAATCAATGCTATATAAATATCCATATTAATCAATTAAAACATGGACATATTGTCCCATGGAACAAGACTGGGAAGAGTGGGTCTCTTTTTTTTAATTGTCTTTTTTCAAAACCTGCTTTCAGGGCTCTGTACAATATGAGTCTATAACAGAATTATATTTTTTGTATAAATGCAATGTATGCAATGACATCACAGATCACAAGACCAGTGCAATGAATTTTTCTAAGTTCAATGCATATATAATATACATACATGTATGAATTCTGTTGCTGTATTATGTACTCATATCTGTGGCTTAACAAATCTCTTCTTTGTAACTGTAGTCTTACACTCCAAATTATACATGCATAGGTACTTTCTTCAGGAAGCAATGACTGTGTTCGTTTAAATTTTACATTTAAATTTTAATTGTCTGATTTAATGCAAACCTCTCGTCATGTTTTCTGGTCAGAAAGACAAGTTGTAAACTAAGTATGCTTTTGAGCTTAACAATAACACACATTCTGCTGAATGTGCTCTTCTCCATGTATAATATATATCAACTACATTGATACTGATAGTCAGTCTTCATGTTCCTTTTGGCTGGGATCACTGACCACGCAGGTCTGCAAGCCCACTTTGCTGCACTTGTATGCTATTCATTAAATCAGTGAATGTGCAGAACAGCATCCCACAAAAAACAAACAGCAACCACAGCACTCCCAGAAAAGTTAGTTCTGCACATTTCCAGAGATGCAATGAGAAGAATTTAAAGCATCTGCGTTATCTTCAGTGTTACTCACTGTGAATGCACGTCCTACTACATTTTACATGAAAAAAAACCCCATATATATCTGTATATATGTGTGTGTGTGTTTATACACACACACACACACACACACACACACACACACACACACACACACCAAGACGATACTAGTATATCATTACTACTCTTTTTTAGACGATACTAGTATATCATTACTACTCTTTTTTAAACTACAAATTGCAGATATGAACAATCACACAAACACACACACACACACACACACACACACACACACACACACACACACACACACACACACACACACACACACACACACACACACACACACACACACACACACACACACACACACACAGATCCAGAAGAAGAAAATTCCAGATACAAGGTTCTTGATGCTGACAGGCCATTAGGCCAAATGTCTTTGAAGGGGTTCTGGAGACTCAAAGGAGCTTTTCTCCAGAAGAGACAAACTGTATTTTGATTGACTGTCATTTTCATCATTCCTGTTTCAAGATGTCATGATCATGGTGCTGAATGAAACTGCAAAGAAACTGCCACAGTTCACTGAACAAACACTTTGTTCTTGAAACAAACCTGTGCCAATAACAAACCTCACTAGATCATTGGAAACAGAAAGATTAAACAACTTAATAAAATAAAATTTTCATCAGTATCTTTGCTTTTTGTCCTTTTTTTTTTTTTTTTTTTTTTACAAGAACTTTATAAGATTGGTGAGGCATGTGTGAGCATGTGATTTTGTAATAGTGTGTGTGTGTGTGTGTGTGTGTGTGTGTGTGTGTGTGTGTGTCTGTGTGTGTGCACATGTATCAGTGTGGGTGGGTGTTTGATTTTCTGAGTGTGTGTGTGTGTGTGTGTGTGTGTGTGTGTGAGTGTGTGTAGTTATGTGTTGCTTTGTTTTGTTACTTTTGTTTTGCTTTACTGCTATCTAGATCACTTTGTACTACCTGTAGTTGACTGGCAATAAACCAATGAGAAGTGAAAGCTTTGATTTCCACTAGCTCCAGTCTTCAGAAGTCAAGTGAAAAAAAAGAAAAGGAAAACGCAATTCACACAAATTTACCAGTACCACTGTCCCAGCTCGGTGATAGAATGAATGAATGAAATATGAATGAATAAATCTTTGAAGAATGAATCTTGTTTTCCAATGGTGGAGACACTGGAGTGAGAGAAAGAGACACACAGAGAGAGAGAGTGTGTGTGTGTGTATGTGGGTGTGTGTGCGCGCGTGTGTACATCTGTATGGCGTGCATAACTGGTGTGCATGTGTGGAGTGTGTGCGTGTGTGTGTCTGTTCCATCATGCCATCTGATTCAAAGTACCTTTTTGAGTTTGTCTCATGCTGCTCATCATCTGATCTGGCTTCCCTTTCCGTTGCAGTAGCAATGCTTATCAACCATCAATCATTGACAGCAGTCAACTTAGATAGCTGATTGTGTCACTGTCATAAATGTCAGGTTACCGATACCATGACCCAGTATGGCAGCTCCCTGAGGAAACTGCACTGTTGCCAAGTCACTTTCACAGTTTCAGTAGTACTTAGCATGGAACCTTTGAGACGTGGGGTGGTAATTTAAACAAATATAAAATGTTGTTCCCTATAAAGTAAACCTATCGGGTCAATGTCCCTTTTCCAAAGTAAACTGAAAACCCACCTGTTCAAAATGGCCTTTCGTTGTGACGAAACAGTTCTTTGTCTCCTCCCACCCTCTGCACTCCCCTTGTGTCCCCTCGTCATTGTATAATTCCTGTGGTGTATGCACTTGTGGGTTGGTGCTTGAGCATGTGTGTGTGTGTGTGTGTGTGTGTGTGTGTGTGTGTGTGTGTGTGTGTGTTGTGCGTGTTGTGCCTTTTTCCTGCGATTATTTATATGTCTGCAATTTGTTATGTTGGTGGATACTGATTGTTTTCCACTTCTAATGTCTCTAGGTGCTCTTGTGTTGTACAGTGTCCTTATATATGTATACTGTTTCATGTGAGGCCCATCTTTGGGGAGTTTGCACCACATAAGTACAATTTATTATCATTATTATTATCATTAAACATTTGGAACCCTGTACACCCTGACAGGCCCAATAGCCAAATGGCTAAATCATTGGACTTTCAATCTAAGGGTCCCAGATTCGAATCTCGGTGACAGCGCCTGGTGGGTAAAGGGTGGAGATTTTTCCAATCTCCCAGGTCAACATATGTGCAGACCTGCTAGTGCCTACATTGTGGAGTAAAGAAACGAAACCATCATACACATGAAATGCTATATGTCTGTCTGAGTGTGTATGGGTGCATGCCTGAAATCTGATAAAATGACACAGGAAATGAATGATGAGCACCCAGTGGCAGCTGTCAGTTCACTCTACCCAGGTAGGCAGCCTGTTGTGCAAATGACCCCGTACTTATAAAGCACTTTGAGCTTGGTCTCTGACAGAGGATAGGCACTATGTAACTTATATAAGTATCCATATCAATCAATCAATCACATGAAGGGTAAATTCCATAAACTTGTAGTTGTATTAAGAGTACTCTTGTAATTCAGCTGACTGCAATGGCATCTCAAACAACTTTGTACAACCCCTGATATCATCAAACACAGACTGTCCCCATGAGGACGAAGGAAGGTGGCAGAATGGTTAAGACGCTCACCTGCCAATGCAGAGATTAAGTGAGGATCTGCATTTTAATCCTGCTCTCGCCCTTTCTCCAAAGTTTAACTGTAAAATCAAACCGAGCATCTAGTCACTGGGATGTGAGATAAACTGAGGTCCTGTGTGCAGTATGCACTTGGTGAACTGAAAAAGAACCTGAGACAAAGAGAGTGTTGTCCTCTGGCAAAATCCTGTAGAAATCCACCCTCATAGGTACACAAATGCATATATGTACTCAAGGCCTTTACAATGTAAAATGGGTTGTGTTATGCTGCTGGTCATGCATCTGTCTAGCTGATGTGGTGTTGCGTATATAGGATTTGTCCGAACGCAGTGACGCCTCCTTGAAAAACTGAAACTGTCGCAATGGTAGGTAACTGACAATGTGCAGCAAAGTCGGTACTTACGCCTTCACGGTTTTTCACAAAATAACTGCCACTCGATCCTTGGTAGATTCTGACAGGAAACACATTATGCTCAATGGCATCTTCAGCGTGTTTCATAAGTTCTTCAAAGCGAGGGTCATCGGGAAAAGTGTTCCAAAATCCTGTGTCATGCTCGTGTTTCGTTCCAAGCAGAGGAGAGCTTTCTTTCGTTCCTGCTCCCGTACCACGTCCTCCTGGTCCTGTTGGGGACCGTGGCCCGTGGTTAGATCTATTATAGTCTTGGTAACCATCTGTATGATGGTGTGTATTATGATTGCGAGTAAACGGATGGTCATCTGTCCCAGCATCTTCATTATCATCGTCAGCAACACTTATCAAAGCAGTATCACTGTCTGTATCGATCATCATTTTGGCAGATCTGGAATCACCAAACAAAGCACTTAATTTTTCTTAGGAACTTCCAACCACACACAGAGAGAAGAAGTAAATCGTGATAAAGTCATCACTTCGAGGACAACATTGAAACATCGATCACGAGCACCTGCGTAATCTGCGTGAGCAGTCTGCTTCCGGTTAACAGTCTTTCCGCAGCAGACGACATTTTACACCGGAAATAAGACCTCCCTTGTGCACAGTTTCTTCAAAAGCACCAGTACTAGTAGTAGTAGTAGGTTGGGGACAAAAAACAAGCTTGGCAGCTTGTAAACAGTCCCTTCTTTGATCTCATGACACATTCTTGTACAGACTTTGGTCAGGGTTCGACGCTTCCTTTACATTTTATTTATTCATCAAAATCTATAAAACTGAATAGTTTGGAATTTTGTAGAATGAGTTAGTTGATGGTGCTTGTTTTAAATGCAGTGGCTGTTGATTCCATACATTCGTAACTCGGTTACTGAAGCAAAACTTTCTTGTTAGTATTTGAACGTTGTACAAATTTTTTTTCATCATTATTTCTTGTGGAACTATTCTGGGGTGCAGAGAAGAACTGATCCCAAGATACATCAACATGACCATTGGAAAGCTTATATGTCTCAACGAGATCACCATATATCCTTCTATCCTTAAGGGAAAATAATTTTAAATAAGATAATTCACCATTGTAAGACATGAGCCTACACTCATGTACCAGCTTTGTGGCTCTTCTCGTACCCTATCAGTTGCAATCGATTGTCGCTTCAGATGATGACACCATATAATATTATTATTATTTCCATACTCCAAGTAAGGTCACACCAGAGCTTTGTATAAATTTACAAAAAATATCACGGTCAAGATAATTAAAAGTTCTTTTGATTATTCCAGTCATTTGGTTTGCTTTATTTATGCAGTTATAAATATGTAGGTCAAATGAAAGATTACTATCAAAAGTGACTCCTAGGTCTTTTTCATTGTCACATCATCAGTGATTTTACAATGTTTGTAGTGTTATTCAGTTGGATAGTACATGTTTTGTGAAGTAAATGAATTTTTTTAAAGCCTGTTGTCAGACTATTACATTTTCGGAGCTAAGAAAAAAGGACTGTATAGCATGTGAGCACTTCAAAATATTTTGTTTGAAAACATTTCATGGATGCATGCGGTTGTTTCGTTTTGCCTATCAGGTCAGTCCCTGGACCTAAACCTTGACAGTGCCTTTCTTCCACTACACACATCCACTCCAACACGCACCAGCAAACAATATAAACATCCAAAATGCCCGCTCCGTATTATATCACTGAATTATCAGTCCGATTGTTGTTGGCAAAACAGCATAACTCACAAACCTCACTCAGAGTACCAGACCAGATATCATCCCTGGCTCTGAATCATGGCTTACCCCACAACATGCAAGTGCTGAAATCTTCCCCACTGGTTATACCATATTTCGAAGAGACAGCCGAGAAAGCCAAACTAGAGGAGGAGTATCTATGACCCCCCAAAGACCATCAAATCTAAGGCCAGATTATTTGCAGATGACACCACGTGCAACAAAATAATCAAGAAGGAAGCTGACCAGCACACACTCCAAGAAGACTTAGTTTCCCTTTCCATCTGGGAGAAACAGTGGGCCATGCAGTTCCACCCGCAAAAGTGCTCCACCTTAAGTGTCAGTATAAAGAGGAAAAAGATCGCACCAAACTACAAACTCCATGGCCATCCGCTGGAAAACGTCAACACCACAAAATATCATGGTGTGAACATCCAAGACGACCTTCACTGGGGATCCCACATCAATTCTACAACCAACAAAGCCAACAAGACCTCAGGCTTTCTTCGGCGCGACTTGAAGATAGGAAACAAGAAGACAAAGGGAACTGCGTACAAACCCCTTGTTCGACCTATCCTTGAGTATGCTGCGTCTGTGTGGCCTCCCTCTACAGCCAGTAACATCCAGGCCATCAAAAAAGTCCAGCGCCGAGCAGCAAGATGGGTCACAAACTGACATCGACAGACGTCTTGTGTCAACTTCATCCTTAGCACCCTCACCTGGTACCCTCTGCAAGTCAGACGAATAAAAATCTCGCCTGGAGATGTTCTACAAGTTCCACCATGGTCTCATCTCCATCAACTCAGTTTTCCTGCCATCACCATCAGACAGCAGGCTGAGCTTCAGAAAAAAACAACACCTGCAACTACGACATCCCGGCCTGCAGGACGCAGTACATACAGATGTCTTTCTTCCCCTGTACCTTCCCGGAATGGAATACACTGCCCCAGGAGGTTGTCACAGCCGAGTCGCCGGACTGCTTCAAGTCCAGACTCGCCTCCTGCCTGTGACACAATAGACTCCCCCCCCCCCCCCCCCCCCCCCCCCCCCCCCCCCCCCCCCCCCCCCGGATAACAATCAACAGTTGGGCCATTCCGGCAGTGGCGTTTCTGTGCCGCGACTGCACGAATGTTCTATAATGATCTTTTATCTCTGAGTGATGCCATCGATGTACAAAGTGAGACGCTTCGTGATTAATGTGACACTGACATTCAGTGAAAGCTTTGGAGCTTGTGGTTCTCAGTTTTCGTCAGTCGGGTTGACATGGTCCTCTAGATTCTGTACCTGTCAATTCAAGAGTCTGAAAGCAACCACGAGATGCTCAGAGAGGACTCAGTCCATTTAAATGTCAGTTTCTTCTCCGCGGTGATCTTTTCGGGGTGATTTCTGCGTCCAAAGAACCACCTCAAGAAAAACACTCACACAAGCGGGCTTATTTGAAACAGTCGATGTTGTCACTCAGCTGGATGTTACCGGCAAGACTCAGTAACCAGTGATCACGGCAGGTATGGGTGCAGGGCCGGGAGGGTGGTGGTGTTCCGCGACTGATGCAGGCTGATCAGTGTGACACCTTCTATTCGTCTGGCTAAGATTGACTCGTATGTGATGCCGGACTCGGACCAGAGGCCAACCGATATGCTTGGATGCTTCTTTGAAAAGCACCTGCATGTCTCGGGTCGGCCAGTGCCTCAGTGTCTGTGCGAGCCGCCAATATTAATTTTTGAAGGCTTTGCGGCCTCGTGTAGAGTTTACCTGACTGAGGTACTGACACCTTTACCCGCCGGCAGGTTAGTATGGTAGTACGAGTGGTCTCCTGAATACCATTCACCTCAGTATATCAATGCAGTCGACATCAGAAAACATCAGTCACTTCAGTTTTCAAAGATATCCAGGGCCAAAGGTGAAATCTGGGGAAGAGATGGACATGGGCCACCGTCAGTTGCGGGGCCGGCGGGCCGGCGGGGACGTCACGGTCCGCAGAAAGTTGGCACGGTACCAGATGTGTCTCACGGTCGGAAAATTTGTCGTCAGTATTCAACCCAGATTCAGTACCCCGCGTTGGATATGTGGAGCAGTATATGGTAGTAGATCTGGTCAACTGAAAGTCACTAACCGGCCACTGCAAGTATGTCCGTCCGAGTCGGTTCACCGGCTGAGTTCAGTTGCAACTCAGTGAGACTTATTTCAAGTTTTGCGCCTTACCGGAGTTTACTGAGAACTAGGATCGATAGTGTTCATACTGATTTCAACCACCGGGAAGCCATATCAATCCCGGGCCTTGCATGGGGAAGCAGTTTACCGGACTCACTGAGTTGCCCGGGGGTGTTTTTTGTTTGACGTGACCACGGCCGGCGCACCCGGCCCCGGCGCGGACGGACTCCCTGGCAGTGCCCCGGCGCTCGGCCGGGCCCCGGCGTGAGGGTCAAACTCAGACGTTGACCATTATCAGCATTTTGGTGTTGGGTCAGTGCTGGCGGTTTGATGAAAAAAAACAACAACAAAAAACCCAAGCAGACAAACAAACAAATAAATAAAAACAAACAAACAAAAATCACCAAACAGTCACCGTCTCCCCCCCCCCCCAACCTCCGGGCCCATCCTCTGCCGGCCCCACGTCTGATATCACTTCCCAGTGAAAAAAACGTTAAACTAAAGAAAGAAAGAAAGAAGAAGAAAAAGGCGCTACTGAATCAATCGCCCGATCCATTTCTGTGCTTTGCGTCGAGTTGTTTTATTGAAGTAACTCTCTCGAGTTGAGTGACTGGCGGATCATCGTCATCCACGGAATTTAGGGGGGGGGGGGGGGGGGGGGCACGACTGATATGGTCTTTCGTTTAATAATAATCATTGATAATGATAATGTCAATGGTGATAGTAATTATAACATCACTACTGACCACAATGATAGTAGTAGTAGTAGTAGTAACTTGATGATAATGATGATAATAATAATGATAATGATATGCGGAATGCGTCCAAAATGATGCATCAGAACCAACAAGACCAAACGGGAGACGAAGGACAGGAAAATTCCATGCATGGGAGTATGCCAGGGAGTGATATGTAAGGACAAATGGGCATGCCAATAATAATAATAATAATAATAATAATGTTCCGGAAGAATGCCGGTATTAAAATTCTATAAACCGGCTCCAGTCCATCTTTTGTATGAAAATATGGTAGCGTCATTTGGCTGAAACTGAGGCTACATGTAAGTGCAACAATGGCGGACGACATGGAAGAAGAGGCCATGGAACAAATGATGGCCGATGAAATGGATGAACCGCAGGATATTGATATGCGGAATGCACCAAAAATGATGCATCAGAACCAGCAAGATCAAATGGGAGACGAAGGACAGGAAAATTCCATTCATGGGAGTATGCCAGGGAGTGATATGCAAGGACAAATGGGCATGCCAAATAACGGACCAAATGGTGACCACGCACCGATGGGAGGAGAAATGGGTGGTATGCAAAACGAAATGCATAGAGGTGGTCAGAACGATATGCCCATGGGCATGCAGAATGAAATGGGGAAAATGGGTATGCCTCCTCAGAACGAGATGGGAGGTGGCTTTCAGCCGCATGATGGAATGGGGAGAGGAGGATTCAATCGTTTTGGACCTCCGGGCGCTGGACCAAGAGGGAGAGGTGGATTTATGGGACCAAGAGGGCCACCAAGGTTTGTTGGACTGTTTTATGAATCATGTATAATTAAAGCACATACACGTGCGCGTATATACATGCTCGAACACAAATAGTGGTTGATTACCATGTTTTGTGTAAAGTATACATTCAGTGATTCACAGTTCAGGTTTAACACAGTTTCAGGGCATTATGTAGATATATATATATATATATACTAGATGTCAGGTTTAGTTAAGCACACTAGTTGAGGTCATTTAACGTGGTAAAAGGATTTGGGAATTATGGTGGATAAAAACTTAATTTTTGAACAGCACATTAATGGAACAGCAAAAAAAAGAAAGAAAAAAGCAAATGGAAAAGCAGGTATGATCACCAATTTTATCCAGTATGCAAATAAAGATGTCTTGGTGCCATTATTTAAAATAATTAGTAAGACCAGTACTGGAATATGGCAATGTGGTATGGCCCCCTTACCTTTGAAAACTTATTGACTTGATTGAAAATGTACAGAGAAGATTTACCAAGCAAATTATAGGGATAGGTAGTGCGTCATATGAAGAGAGACTTAACTAGTTTTACACTCCCAAGCCTGGAATATTGCAGGTTAAGGGGTGATATGACTGAGACATATTAGATTCTACATGGACATTATGATAAGAACTCTACACAAAATCTTATCACTCTGATTGTCTGAAGGACTATGATCATACCAGGGGACACCCACTAAAACCAATGAAGACATTCTCCAAATCAGACCTTTTTTCACACTTTTTAACCAACATGGTTGTTAACTTCTGGAATAATCTGTCCACTAACATTGTCACTGCAGGAACACTTAACAATTTTAAGAATTTATTAGATAAACACTGGAAGGATTTATGGAATCCAAGTTAATTTCTCGATAGGAAGCTAACCATAACATTAGTAATTGTTTACTGTTGTATAAGTTGCAAAACAAAAAAAGTCCTAATGATCGGGCAAAAGGCTGATAAAGTCTAAAAGCCGTGACACTGGATATGATGATATCTGTCTGAGTGTGTTTGTGTGTGTGCCTGAAATCTCATTGAATGACATAGGAAATGAATGATGGCATCCATCAGTTGGCTCTACCCAGGTAGGCAGCCAGTTTTGGAAATGACCCCGAGTTTGCAAAGCACTTAGAGCTTGGTCGCTGACTGAGTATAGGCACTATATTATTACATAACTTAAAACCCATATCAAATCAAATCAAATCTCACCCACTGTAGCACCCAATTTTCTCCCACATACCACCCACTTCTAAGATAAAGAATCATGATTTCATTTTCACTTTTACTTACCACACTTTTTGGTATCTGAAAGTTTTTAAGTTTGTGAGTGTGTGCTGAGAGGGTGTTACTGTTACAGTGTTGGTATGTATACCACTATTACCACAAATACAAGTACAGAGACTAAGGGTAAGAGATTGAGTTTGAAGCAATGTTTATTTAATTACACATACTTAGCAGTGACCCAACTAGTGCAGACTCCGGCAGGGGTCTGACATTCCTGTCCTGTGCAAACTACTATCCGCCTATGCGGAGAAAATGAAAGCAACTATGGCCGATAACCTCTCGGAAGTAGGTAACCTCCCCTTTGTCCCGCTAGCTAGCGCCCTCTTTTTCCGGCAGCCATCTCGACACCTGTTCCTGTGCACTGCATATGGTTAAGTTTTTTTTTTGTATTTTCTATCGATTCTTTGGCGTCCTTCTTGTTTGTCTAATTATGTCTTCAACCAGGTCGCATAATTATGTGGCTCGATTGGGCGATCAGGCTAAAATTAAGGCGCAATCGCAATCGATTCGCGGACACTCTGGGCCCTCTACTTTGGGCTCTCTAAACAACACCACCAACCCGCAGCCTCCACTTCCTCCACTACCTCCGGTCGACTCCAGGCCCCCACTGCCTCCGACGTCTCCTCCGCCGACTTCTAGGGGTTCGTTACCCCATACTCAGGTCAGTGGTGCCATTGACAATATTCTTTTTCATCCGAGAACGGACTTGACGCGATCCACGTTTTCTTGGTCCTGCCAGTCGGCAGTGCCCGAGTTGATCTCCTCTATCTCTTTGCCAACTCCCACAATATCAGCAATGGAATGTGCCCCAATCCCTTTGGGAAAACAACACACACTGGCTTTGGATCCGCACGTTAGACAGGGCCCTATGTGCGATGCGTCCATGGCAGCGGCCGTGACATCGGCTCACGCGCCCCCCACTTGGCATGCCTCTTTCGTCTCGGATGCTATAGCGACCGAGGCGCTTACGGATGCCCTCCCCATGTGTATGGAGGAAGGTGGACCACTAGGGGACACGCTCGCCCATACGCGTGCGCTTCCCCTTGTCTTGAGCAGCCGATCCAAGGGAGGCAACTCCTGCTTCGGTCACCGCCGCAGTTACTTCCGTTGCACCGACATCGCCCTTCGCCTTCAGTGCGGGTGTGTGCTCGGCCCCTACAAGCTATCCGGTGATGACACCACCTGCCATACAGCTCCTGTTTCCCACTCACTAAAGGCAGATCAGCAAGCTGTTCAAACAACCAGCAACTCATTGTCAACTTGCTGCATCAATTGTGCACCACTCTGCTTCCGGGTGCCACACCTTCTACCACTGCTCATTCTTCTGCTGCAGCAAATCCGCTTCCACCCTCCACGACCACCTCCCAGCAGCCTGGTCACGTGCCCAGCACACAGCCTGACCCATCATCCTATGCCATAGGAGAGACATTTTCTGAAGGGGACACTGATACAGAGGAACCACCTAGGGAAGATCATCAGCTGGTTTCCTTTCAAGAAGCACTAGCCCTCCTAGCTTCCTACTCTCCAGATAGGGTGCAGACCATTCGCACACCGGACTCGCCTCTAACCTGTGGTGCTATGGAGATTATGGGCATCCAGAGATCCTCACTGTGCTCTTACTCAATCGACCATGGTAGTTGAGGCCCTGCAGATTTCAGTTTCAGTAGCTCAAGGAGGCGTCACTGCGTTCGGACAAATCCATATACGCTACACCACATCTGCCAAGCAGATGCCTGACCAGCAGCGTAACCCAACCCTGCAGAACACATTGGCACGCATTAGGGGCCAACCCATCACTGATGTCCCCTCTGACTCAGTTCCAAACTTTCCAGCTGCAATGGGCCGGGGGAAATTCCTGAAAACTCTGCCCCGATCCACTTCAAAACCTCCACTTTTAGCTCCGGGGCCTGTTCCTCAAAACCCACTTCCTCTTTCTCATGAGGACCTCCTACTCCTCCCGCAAAACTTGCGTGACAATCGCAGAGTAACATGGCTCTGGAGGAAGCTCTCAGATCTTCTTTAGAATCGACTGCTGCCATGGAAAGCTTCCTTGCGGGTCTTGCTGGGGCCCTCATGGAAGCCCCACTGAACAACCAGCAGGCCTTGACATTACAGTTTTCTCAACTTTCGTCCAGCAGATCAGCCAGCTTCTTGTGCGCTCTGTGGGCATACAAGCACAGGCCTACATGAATATAATTTTGGCCAGGAGGGATGCTGTGCTTGACCAGTCCACATGTGTGCGCTCTCCACCAGAACACGCTTCCCTCAGAGCACTTACCCCCACCGACGGTTCCTTCTTCGGTCAGGGCTTTCCCACAGCGGCCATAAAACGGCCCGTAGGCTTGCGTAGGGACCTTATTCTTGGTGCTGGCCCTCTCCGCACTTCGGCACACTTGCAGCACGCTCCGCGGCATCAGCCATATTCCTTCAGGCACAGCAATGTGGCCACCTTCAGGCCACATTCACATCAGCAGCATGCAGTTCGGCCTCCACACAGGCCGACAGCCAACTCCAGACCGGCCCACCCCCAATGACTCACCCCCGCCCTTCACCCGCCGCTTGCGCACCAGCAGCCGGCAGGCAGCCTATCCAGGCACATGCCAGCGTGGCTGTCTCTTCCAGCATGTGAGTGGGTCCTCCGGGTGATAGGGTCGGGGTTTCGCCTACCTTGGCTCTCCTCCAAGGCACCTCTCACCCTCTCTCCTCCTCTCTTCCCCCCCCCCCCCCCCACAGGGCGACGCAGCCCGCTCAGCCCTGCGGGACGAAATCATTTCTCTTCTCCACAAAGAGGCCATAGAGGAAGCTCCTCCTCTGTCACCAGGCTTCTTCAGCCGCATCTTCGTCGTACCCAAAGCCTCTGGCGGATGGCGGCCGGTCCTAGACCTTTCCCCTCTAAACAAGTACCTCCAGTACAAACCATTCCGCATGGAACACCCGCATCAATCAGGGACTCCATCAGGCAAGGCGACTGGGCAGTCTCCATAGACCTCACAGACGCATACTTCCATATCATGATTCACCCCAGGGACCACAAGTGGCTCCACTTCTCATGGGATGGCAAGTCCTTCCAGTTCAGAGCCCTTCCATTTGGCCTTGCGCCAGCCCCCTGGGTCTTCACCAGGCTGGTCAGGGAACTATGCCTAGCCCTCAGGAGCAAGGGCATACGCCTGAGGGTCTATCTAGACGACTGGTTGATCCTTGCGGAGAGCAATGCCCTCTGCCAGCACCACTTGAACCTTGTCAGGAACCAGTGCCAGTCGCTTGGCTTTCTCAAGAATGGAGAAAAATCGGAACTGGAGCCCTCTCAGCAGTTCAAATTCCTGGGTATGGCGATCGATTCAGTATCAGTGACCTTACGTCCGGCCATGCCTCGCCTCCACAGGCTACACAGTCTCCTGTCTCAGCTATCACAGGCAACCTCGGCGTCTGCCAGGGAACTTGCCTCTCTGCTAGGCTTCATGGAGTCCCTCGCTGCACGAGTTCCACCAGGGAGACTACACAAACGCCCATTTCAGTGTCAGTTCCAGGACAGGTGGTCCCAGTCTTCACAGGCATGGGACACCCGTATACCTCTGGGCACATGGTTCTCACAGTCGACCCAACGCTGGATGGACATGCAATGGCTCAAGGCCGGGGTTCCAATCTCGAACCCAGCACCGGATACAGAATTGTACACAGATGCCTCCAACATGGGCTGGGGTGCCCACATGGACAACCACACAGCGTCTGGGACTTGGAAACCACAACAGCAGTCGTGGCACATCAACAAACTGGAACTGGGAGCGGTCTTCCTCACCCTCCACCACTTCCTCCCCCACGTTTCGCACAGGTCGATCATGCTATGCACGGACAACACAAGGGTAGCATATTATCTGAACAAACAGGGGGGAGCTCACTCACACCAGCTGTCCCTGCGTGTGGAGACAGTCCTCCTCTGGTGTCAAGAGCACAGCATCCACCTGACAGCATGACATGTCCCAGGCAAGCTCAACATTCTAGCAGATTACCTCAGCAGATCCTACACCGTGCTCCAAACGGAGTGGACCCTGTCACACTCAACTTTTCAGCCGATCTGGGACCATTGGCACAAACCACAGGTGGATCTCTTCGCCACAAGATTCAACTTCCGCATTCCAACATGCGTCTCCCCAGTCCCAAACCCGCAGGCCTGGGCCATAGACGCCCTATTGATCAGCTGGTCCAACCTTTCGGGGTACGCCTTCCCCCCACTTCCCATCATGGGAAAAGTCCTCAGAAAGGCAAGGCTGGAGAGTGCCACCTTGATTCTCATCACACCACACTGGCCAGCACAGCCATGGTTCCCCGACCTTCTCCACCTCACTCACGTTCCCCCACTCCGCCTTCACATCAACAGACACTCCCTAGTCCAGCCCGGCTCGGGCATTCCCCACGGAAACCCAGAGGTTCTCAACCTACAGGCCTGGCTACTGTGCGGGAATCTCTGTCAGCACTAGGTGCCTCCGATGACACAGCTGACCTTGTGTGCAGGTCACATCACAAAGGCACTCAAGTTGTTCAGTCAATCCCACACACCTGTTCAATATGGATCTCACCAACTTTCTTGCCTTCCTCTCCTCCTCCAAAGGCCTCTCTGCCTCTGCAGTACGGTTCCATCATGCTGCAATCAGCTCCACTCTTCGGCAACTGGGCGGGCCCTCTTTCTCAGATGACCCCCTGCTCAGAGCACTGGTTCGAGGGGCTTCCCTCAGTCACGCACGTAAATCCCTCCAGACCCCTTCTTGGGACCTTTTTCTGGTCCTACAATACCTCCGCAAGGCCCCCTTCGAACCCCTTGCTATAGCTCCTTTCAAGCTACTCTCCATGAAGACACTCTTTCTCATCTCACTCGCCTCAGGCAGGCGCTGTAGTGAGGTTCATGCCCTCAGTGGCATCACACAAGATACAGCCTTTGAGCCGGACGGATCTGTCTCACTTAGATTCCCCCCTGAATTTCTTGCCAAAAATCAAACTCTCAGTACACCCTCTCCCATTCTTTTCATCAAACCGCTCTCCTCTATACTGGCCCATGACGAGGACAGATTCCTCTGCCCGGTCAGGGCCCTGCGCATATACCTTAAAAGGTCGTGTCCCTTCCGATCGTCCAAACGACGCCTCTTCATTAGCTGGAATCTGGACCATCCGTGTGACATTAGCAAGATGTCTCTGTCTCGATGGATAGTCAGTGCGATTAAAGGCGCGTATGCAGATGTAGGATTGAGACTTGATGCCTCCTCAGCCAGAGCACATGAAGTCAGAGCATGGTCCTCTTCTCTTGCCTTAGCGCACTCAACATGGCTGCAAGACATCATGGATGCTGCCTACTGGAAAAACCCTGCCACCTTCGACTTCTACCTGAGAGATGTCGTACGCCTGCAGGATGATGGCTCAAGAGGCATCGCTTCTGTGGTAGTTGCACAACAGGCCATCGCAGCACACAGACAGTATAACAGGCGAGCCCTCCACCTTGTCGCGCTATTCTGCACTAGTTGGGTCACGGTTAACTCTCTCCATACGAACGGCGAAAGAGACGACGTTAACAGCGTTTCACCCCAGTTACCATCATCAAAATATTGCAAGCGGAAGGCTCTTACACTGAAGACGTGAATGTTGACAAAGAATACCACAATTCTGACGATGGAAGCTAAAGGTTGGGTCATTGAGACACCCACTGGACATCCGAGGGGTCCGTGTAGAGGAGAAGAGAGGACTGGCCGTACTGAGTGAGTTAAGTATGTGTAATTAAAAGGAAATTTTCTATCTAAAATTACTTTTACTGCATTTTTAGATAACATACATACCGTGACTCAAATTTAAGACCCTCCCGTCCTCCCCGCTTCCTGTTCTCCCTGCTCGCTGCGCTGGTGATGGCATATCGCCGTCAAAAGAGGGCGCTAGCTAGCAGGACAAAGGGCAGGTTACCTACTTCCGGGAGGTTATTGGCCGTAGTTGCTTTCATTTTCTCCGCATAGGCGGATAGTAGTTTGCACAGGACAGGAATGTCAGACCCCTGCCGGAGTCTGCACTAATTGGGTCACGGTAAGTATGTTATTTAAACGTAATTTTGGATAGAAAATTTCCTTTAAAAAAAAAAAAAAAAAAAAAAAAGAAAGAAAGAAAAGAAAAGAAAAAAAACCCCAACAAAACCCAAACAAACAAAAAACAAATGATGTTTGGATGAGCACAGATAATACAATATTATCAAATATTAGTAAATAAATGTAAACTGTAAATGTAATGCTATAGCATTGATTGTATCAGACTTCTCTGGATAGTAAATTTCCATGTTATGTTGCAGTTGATATAGATTATGATACTTCAGGAAGCAGTGAAAACAGATCAGAAGCAGAGAAGTACATTTGAAAGACAGCACGTATATGATATGAAATTCTGTCAATTTAATGTCACTTTCTATTTAAAAAAAAAAGTAATTGGGGCAAGCATGAGCCTCTGATTTATGGAGAACCAAATCTCCAGTTGTATGCCTCTTAAAAATCCCAAGTCCCATTTCAAAGTAGCTTGCACTTGCAGTCATATGCTAGTGCTAGTGTAACTGAATTAAAGGGGGAAAAATCATGTTTGTGCATACTGCAGTTTGCATGTCATGTTAGGGAAACATGAGCATCCCTGCAAAATCAATTATGATACATATAAAAAAAATTATGATGGGAGTAAAAATAATAGCACACTTAATCCGGTTGGCACTGCCAATAATTAACCCTTTCGCTGCCAGGAGAATAAGATTTAAGTGAAATCTATTTGCCAGGGTTTTTTCACAAAAAACGGGTATAAATTTTCCAAAAATTCTGTGCTCTTTGTTATTGGAGAAAGACCCATAAAAGTATATATTTTCTGAAAGGTAAATGAATAAAGAATACAAAACACCTGCTATTTTCCCATTTTATATATTTTTAGTGACATGCTGTTGTTTTGAAATCAGTGTTTTGTTTTTTGTCACATTTTCAACTTGTTCATTACAAACATTAGTCAGGTAATTTGCACAAAAACATCATATTTTCTGGACAAATGGATATCTGCAAACACAAAATCATACTAGAACAACCACAATATATATATATTTTTTAAGAGATAGATACACAATACATTGTGACTTCTCCAAGTGATAAGATGGATGTGAGGCCATGCCCCCTCAGTCTCCACCCCCCCTCCTCCTCACCCCTCTCACACGGTCACTTGATTCAGTTCTCATCAGACCGCGTTGGCTGCGTGCCAAGAATATCGCTCTGCTGCTAATTCGGTCATCTGTCGTCTGCTAACATCTGTACAGCTGACATCACTCACTGACAGTTGCATCTTGGCCACTCTCTTGATTGCTCCCTTTATTTTCTATCAGATCGTCCTATAAATGTTCATCTCTATCTTCTCCTTCGAATTTACGCTTCAGTTCTTTCTGAGCATCAGCTAAAGAAAGAAATTATTTTTGATTTAGTTCGTCACGATCACATGTCTTGAGCACGGCGTCAGTCCGACATTTTGTTGAGCGAGCGAGGAGAGAAGTCAGGCAAACACTTGGACAGTGACCCAACCAAAACGTTCAAATAAAGGACTGCTTCATGACGTAGATGGGGTTTCTAGCTATGAATAGAATCTAGAGAGATTCCCCAGGCTAAAGCTACCACTATTTTTGCCAAGGAAGTGAATGCAAACCAGGGAAAAGTCAGAATATTTCGATGACGAGTTATCTCGTCATGCAGGCAGCGAAGCATACATGCTTGCCATGATGAGTTATCTCGTCATGCAGGCAGCCTAGGGGTTAAGTGCACAAAAGAATAATGGCTTAAAATCAAGACCGTAGAGCTGTGAGTTGTCACTATCTGTTTTTATTTTTTGCACCGCTTATTTAAATTGAATTGAATCTTTAGAAAACTAAGTATATATATTTAGAAATGAGAAACTGAACTTTGCAATAAAAATAGCACAACAGACTACCTTTCACTTTGCAATAAAAATAACATAACAGACCTACATTTCACTTCGTGGTAGCAATAATCCATCACATTATCCTCAGAATACTAGACAGACATATTCACATTGATGTCCCACAGGAAAAACAGCCACAAAATTGTTGAAATGTCTTTGAATTGTCCAAAAGTAGTCATTGAACTACAGATGCACATCAGAAGGAGCTACCACATTACACTCTTGGTCTTTTGTGGTGCTTCATGAAGCACCCTGGGCATACTCCACATCACATGTAGGGCACTCCCAAGCCGACCTCACACATCCACCATGTCCAGCAAGACGATTTGGCTTGTGTCCCACTGGTAGCTTGACAAGTTCATGTCCATCACCCGCAGGACATGCTTGGGATTGGGCTGGCTGGGCAGGAAAAGCCATGATTTGAACCAGCGCGCTCACATTCTCTTGCTTCCTAGGCGGACGCGTTAACCCTCAAAGTGCTGGATATAATAAAACATACTTACAGAAATCATGCTTAAAACAAAGGGATAGTTTGCCTCCGCTACCTGTGCTCTGATTTGGGGCATTTGTATACTTATCAGTAAGAATAAATAGGTAAACCTATACATTTTTGGAAAGTAGAGTGAATGAAGAATCAGATAAAAGTAAGAAAAAGGCTGTACCTTGTAAGTAGTTGGAGATATTCCACAGGATATAAACAACAAATTTTGCAAACTTGTTTTCCCAAAACGTCAACCACAATGTTTATAGGTATTTTCACATCTTTTACAGAGTCAAAATCTCAAAATTGGCATTAAACTGTGCAGAAAATGTTCTGGCTGCAGAATCATGAAATGAATATAACTGAAACAATGAAATTATAAGCACTGTATTATTTGTTTGAGACACACCCACCGACGCCACGCACGCGCACATCTACAATACTTTACGCAATCACAGGCAAAAACATAAATAAATGTTTTCTTTTAGCTCATGTTGCTTTCAAAAGCAGCAAGAATGCTTTAAATCAAAATAATTTCCAGTTTTCTAGCTTGATTTGGTCAAGAAATCGCAATAGACCCATGCCTAACCCACTTTACCACCTCTCCCCACCCCCATCACCCACCCCCCCAGTTTTTGTGGCTGGAGACACAAAACTGAATGAACAAGCAAGCCAGCATGCCCAAGTGTCAAAATAACAAAGCCGTTTTCACCAGAATCCCTGTCAGCAAATGAATCATCACTAGTGACAAGGTCACTCATTTCCTGAGCTTTGTCAACTTCAGTGTCACTCATTGTTTACAAAAAATACGAAGATCTGGACTTATAAACTTGGTCAAAGTTTGTGCAAACACAAGCAGGGAGGCAGTAACACCAGAACGAGGCAGTTTTACGAAGGCTGCCGAGCATAGCCGTACGATGTTGGACCTTATGTAAACAGAGCCACGATCGTGGCCCATCGCACTTTACCGGGAAAGCCACGATCGTGGCTCATTGCGCTCTCCGGGTTAATCTAGGCCATCACTCCACACTATCAGTGTATCGCATTTCTTTAAAAAAATAAAAATAAACCTGCAGAAAACCAATCAATCAGGGGCATTATGCAATCATTCAGTTGATGTTAAGTGCCATGTTCATTTCGTACTCAACACCATGAGGTAAAAATTGTATTGTTACAGTATACCTCTGTCTTTGGAACTTGGGCAGCTGTATAATCTATCAGTAGTGTCATACTGTTAAAGAATTCTGTCATACCTGTATTACGTTGAAGCATAAAAGTTTAAACCCAAAACGCTATCTGGATCAGTGGATGTTTCAGGGGCCCTCCATTCAGAGGACCAGGACCACCTGGCCGTTTCCGCGGTCCCCCAGGGCCAATGGGTATGAGAGGCCCTCCCCACGGCATGCGTGGCCCACCAGGGCCTCATGGACCACCCGGACCCCGAGGACCTATGCGAGGCCCAAGGGGCCCACCAATGTTTGGACGCCCACCCTTTGACCCAAATTTTGGACCACCTCAGGGAATGGGGCCAGGACCTGGTGGTCCCGGTGGACCTAGTGGACCAGGGGGACCTGGTGGACCAGGGGGACCTGGCGGTCCAGGTCCAGGCCCTGGTGGACCAGGCCCTGGGGGTCCAGGTCCGAGGGGACCACCATCTGGGCCTGGCATGGGCCCCATGAACGGTCCTGGCCCTGGTCACGGTCCTCCAATCAATGGGCCTGCTGGTATGCCCCCAGGACATCATGGCATGCCCCCACCAGGCATGCTTCCACCTGGCATGGTAAGTCATTTTTACTACAATAAACATAATCAGTATCAATTGCATAATACTAGTATATTAACTATTTTATAAAGATTTGAATGTGTTTTAGACCATTAATAGCAATTTGGTATTATGGACTCACTTGTATAAACACATTGAGTCTTTGTAGTAACCCAAAAAGTAAAGTATATAATTTGTTATGGTGCGGATTTGTACCATGGGGCTAAAACAGGTGTGCGCAGATCTGGAGAAAATGGCATCATGTTGCGATTTGACTGAGGCAGTGGCAGTGTCTCTTTTACTGTGAACTTAAGAAGTTTATTGAATAATAAAAAATTATGAAAATAATCTGATTTAAACGATGTTATCACCTTGAAAAGAGTAATCAATTATTGATCATGCTTATGTTAAGTAGTGATTTTGGATGTGAATCAATGGAAGGGTGCATTTTGCCCTGTGGAAAGTCTTTGCTTCCGAGCCTAATACTAATAGAGGGGGTTCAGCCCAACTCCTGCATCTGTCTTTTTTTTTTCTCCAGCTTCATATTTACTGCAGAACACATTTTTGACAATGATTTTTTATTTTTATCTTTTTCTCATAGAGTCCTTTATTTTGGATAAAGTGTGCGTAACAATTGAATCTTGGCCATGCCTCTCATTTTTTCCATTTGTATTTTAGAAATTCCTAAATTTTCACAACAAACAAGATTTGATCACTGGATTCATTGCCTTTGATTAGTGAAAATGGCGTATGGTTAAAATAGGTTGTCATTCTTTAGGTATTTAAGGGTACCTTTCATTAGCTGAATTGGTGAAATACTCAAAGTTACGTTTCCTGGAGTAACATTTTTTGACAAAAAAAAAAGAGGATTCCTGAGCACCTTAAAAAAAAAAAAGAAACAAAAAAAAGAAATCTACAAGATTTAATGTCAGGCAGTGGGCTTGTTTTCTTTGGTGATGACCTTGAATACATCACACAGCTTTTTTACAGTAGCTGGTGATGGTATGTTTCCTTTAAGCGTCCCCCAATGGTGCCTCCACCTGGATTTCCACCCCCAAACTTCAACATGCCTCCCCCCGGCTTCCCTCCCACTTCTGGAGCAGGTGGCATGGGGCCACATCAGGGAATGGGTATGATGGGACATCAGCAGCAACAGCAGCAGCAACACCACCAGCAGCAGCAGCAGCAGCAACAGGGACCTCCCAGCAGTTCAAGCCAAGAACTGTGGGTGGAAACTAAGGCTGCTGATGGGAAGGTAATGGTTTTTATTACACAAATGTTTGTTACATGGCAAGTACATGAAGTGGGGAACGTTGACTTCATCTAGAATATCTGTATATAAATATTTGATTATAAATGATGGCGTTAAGGTAGCACTAGGGGTAGAATTTTGACCAAAAATCATTAAAAAATGTGTTTTGTGTTTGTTGTGAATTTTGCAAGAATAATGTTTCATAAAGCCTTACATGTGTGTGTTTTGTTTGAATTATTACTCAAAGTGTGTGTTTTTAGCTGTTTTTGTGAGTGGGTGTGAGAGAAAGTTGTGAAAAAAAGATCGAATGCATCCAAAAATTGCCCATTTTCAATCGCGCCTACCGTTGCTACGACGCCATGAAGCAAGGCTTGTGACCTACTGAACTAGAGAGGAAGAAACGGCCTTCACCATGAGCCTAATTAGCATAGGAAAATTCCTACACAGCCAGCCTGCCAGGGCCTAAAAGTGGGTCACTGGCTTGCTTGTTGTTGGTGAAGTGATTGGCCGGTTCGGTCACGTGGCCGATCTGAGCTTTATCATTGGCTCTCAAACGACTTCCTGTTTGCAAAGCGTCTGCTATCTGTGTCTATTCAGATCGATCAACAACTATAAATTTTGGATTATTTTAGCAATCTTTGAAAAGATAAGAATGACAAAGGAAAGAAAAGTTAAAGTTAGGGCCCTCCACAAGTTTAGGAAGCGGCGGAGAGGTGGGAAAAGTGCTCAGCAAGTCAGCACTTTGCAGACAAAGGCAAGCACTAACCCCCCCCCACCCCCCTTGGAAACCGAAACAAGACATCTAAACTCCACTGCCTGTCATGCAATGAATCGGTAAGTTTGTTTATCTGACATCCTCCCCCACCCTCTGTCTCTTTATCTGCCTCTCTCTCTCTCACCTTCCCTCTCTTGGTTTACATGTGTGATGGAGTGTTTGGATGTTGAAGTTGTGTGTGTGTATGTGAAGTCAGTTTCTCACACATGCACATTCATTCTCTCTCTCTCTCCCTCTCCTGTGATTTACATGTGTGATGGAGTGTGTGGATGTTTATAGTGTGTGTGTGTGTGTGTACATGCCCCCCCCCACCCCCCTCAAAAAAAAAAAGTCACTCTCACACACATTCTCTCTCTCTCTCTCTCACCTTTCTCTTCTTCTCCCATACATGTATACACAAACACATACCAATTTTTTTTTTCCAGAGTGCAGTCAGCAGCAAGAAAAACATCAGGAAAAGAGAAAGGAAGGAGGCAAAAAATTGAGACAATCCGGCATCGAGAACATCAAGAGCGGTGTGAACGAGGAGGAGAGTTGTATGGGGCAGGACTGTTCTGAACACCAAAACAGCTTTCTTTTTTGTTTTTTGTTTTTGTTTTCTTTTTATGTTATGAACAGACACCTGAAAAAAAATATTTGTGTATAAATTTACCTGTTTTGTGCCTTGGTCTACTAGGAGAGACAAGACCAAACTTTAAATGCAATTTTCTCAAAACGTTCATTTTTCGTGGACTTGCATATTTGTGCAACAAAACACACACACTTCCCATCAGCATAATGACACCAAATTTTGTGTACTAATGTAAAAATGGCTGCTGAGTGCAATAAGACTATCAGGGACATTCTATCTCAATTACTTTACTTGCTACATGTGTGAGATGTGAACTGTCATTGCGACTGAAAAAACACCCTTTTTGATTGAGTGGTGAGTGAACATTATAAATTTTTTACCAAAGCTTTCATGTGTTAATTGCACTCTCTGGTCACTGAAGTGAAACTCTGTTATATCAGACACTTCTCAGAGAGGCAGCTTCTATGAGATCTAGTCTGCGAAATGGAGCTACCCTTCAGAACATTAAAAATATTCATAACTTTAATTCTAGTCAAGCTGTTTACTTAAAAATTGGTGTGTGGCATACCTTTGATGTCTTCTCTCTCTGTGCCAAATTTCAGAGTGATACATTACTTAGAAGTTGAGAAACAAAAATACCCCCAAATCTACGCCTAGCGCTACCTTAAAGAAGAAGGCTGAAGAGAAGGGATTTCACCTCAAGATAGAGACCAACACTAATTTAGATGATTAAACAAAGCTTTCACTTTCTGGAGAAAAGAAAACCTGTAGCGTCATTTGCTTGAAAATGAATAAAGTGTTGATGTTTCAGATTCATTAGTTTTAATGTACTAGGGAGGAAAATCGGACTGCATTTTGAAGAACATTTTTGCATGCAATTACACACAGAAACACACATGTTCCAAACACCAGTTACGTGGAATTTTAGATATAATCATGTTTTCTTTGCCATACATAATTTTCTGCTAAATTCTGTTTTTACTCAGCCAGTGTAAAGACTGATGTCTGAAGTCAGAACTTCACTGATGAAATGAAAACTTTCTGTTGGTGATGATAGTGTCAGCTGGCTAAAAAAAAAATTTTTTGTTTATTTTTCAAATAGGTGTATTACTATCACTCACGAACTCGTGAAGCGGTGTGGACCAAACCAGAGAACGTGAAAATAATAACGCAGGAAGAAGTGGAGGCCATGGCTACCCAGAACCAGCAGCCAGGAGGGGCAAACTCTGCAGCCTCTGGCACTACTGCTGCCCAGGCTGTTGCACAAGGTGAGAACTTAATGACCTCTTAAGGCTTTTGGCTGACAAAGTTAAATTGTCCTACATCATTTTGACATAATTTACCTTGGCAATCCAGCACAAAACCTTTGCACTGTGACAAGGCTACCACTGAAAGATAGGAAGTCCAGGGGACTTTCTTCAAGTTGAAAAGGGTTACAGAAGAGGGATAAAGTCTCTGCTAAGAAGAATAAGAACATCAGAAAAAAGGCATTTGCATGATTCGTCGTCGTTGTTTTTTGGGATAACCAATTTCAGTCTAATAAAAAGTCTGAATATTGCAGAATAATTGATACACACGTACTGATAGACACACGGTAGAATTGACAGCCTGTGACAACCATGAATTTCCATTCAGCTGTGTTTGCCCACACTATGTGCATACTGTTGTTTAGAATCATTTGTCAGCATCAAGTTCATGAGCAATTGCCGGTGCAAGATGCTCATAGTCTTACTAGTCTTGCAGCTACCTATGATTTGAGTTTTGAAGTCTTTATGCCTGCTGTAGTTTCTTGATGGTAATGGGATCAGGCAGGCAGAACTTTGTTTAATTGTAGCCTGTTTTTGGCAACTTCTCAGTTTTGGTGTGTTCCACTGGATCTGGTGACATGTTTTTGGCTATGTCCTTTTCACTTACAGTGTTTCATGGAAGCATATGTATGTAAATGAGAACCCTGTATGTAAGTGTACAGTTGCTGAATGCTGGCACCAGGTTACTGATTTTGAGTGGCTACAATGTTATTCCCAGTCTACAAGTGTCAAGGAAGCACCTTGTCATTGTTAAAATCTGCTTCAAGTTTTTATACATTCGTTTTTAGTCATGGACTGCTGACTGATGGGAAAAAAAAAGTGATAACATTACCATTTAAATTTACAGCACAGGCAGCATCTCAACAAGGGGCTCCACATGATCAACAAAATGCTCAGCAAGGTACTGTTGCTACCCTTTGTATAAAGAAATAGACATATTTTTGTGAATCAATTTCGTGTTAATTATGATTTTAAAAACCAACAAAAAAGACTAAGATTATTTGTTGGGAAATTGGGAAATATACATTTATAAGGTGATGTAAAAACAAAATTAAGGAAAAAATAGTGTAGAGAAATTTTGAAATACAAATTTATGATTTCATATCGTAAAAAGTATTTGAAACATAAATTGATTCTGTTAGACAAAGAGGGTGTTATGTAGACCTGAAGGACACTTGTACAGACTTGAGAAATAAGGTATGTTATTTCAGTGATTGTCTTGATCATCTTTACTTTTTGCATATAGAGAGCTATGGTTTCTTATAACCTTTATGATTGTTTATCCATGTCATTGGCTTGAGATTTGTGTTAGATATATGTTACCGTTAAGTAGTCTTTGATGTAGCTGTTTTTCTGAATTACAAATCTAGTGGGATTATTTTGATTAAAAAATTTGGGGTTTTTTGTTACCAGAAATGGAAAATGAACAGTGAAATGCTTGAGTGTAAATAAACATCAGATCGTGTTACAACATAAACATTGATCACATATCTGTACATCAACACAAACATGAAATACTTATGACCACTACTCTTGCCATATCTTGCCAGGAATGCCTCAGGGTATGCATCAACAGGGAATGCCTCAGCAGGGCATGCATCAACAGGGAATGCTTCCGCAAGGCATGCAGCCTCCGCGAGGTATGACCCCACAAGGCATGCAGCAGCAGGGCATGCACCCGGGAATGCAGCAGCAGGGAATGCCTCACCAAGGGATGCCTCAAGGAATGCCTCAGCAAGGCATGCCTCAGCAGGGCATGCCTCAGGGTTTCCCCATGGGCATGATGCCCCAAGGGTTCAACCCCCAAATGATGCAGCAACAACAACAGCAGCACCAGACTATGGCTCAGGGACAGGCTGGGACGACTGTGACAACAGCAGTAACGTCAGCGCCCACCACGACATCAGAGGCTGCTGTGTCTGAGTCTGCCACCCTGCAGAAGCCCCCCTCTTCTCAGGTATGGTCTTATGATACTGTGTCATAACAGTGTATTATCAACAGTTCCTTTCTTTGTCTGGTGATAAGGAAAATAATTTAACTGTTCTTTTTTTTTCATGGATTTCATTTTGGAAATTGTTTTTAATGTTTTTCCAGTCCCTGTTAAATGATGCACATTTTAAAGTTTTAACCTCTTGTACGATGCAAGACTTCATTTTTGGAGGGGGTGTTGGAGTGAACAATGATGGATCAGTTGCAAAAGAAGAAACAAAGAATAAAAACTTGAAAGGTTTTAGCGGCTTAAAGTAATTTGTTCATAAGCAGTGGACCCTTTTTTCTTGTACAGCTTCCACCCAAGCCACCAGAGGTGGCGGAGTGGTCAGAGCACAAAAACACAGATGGACGCAGCTATTACTACAATTCACGTAGCATGGAGTCAACGTGGGAAAAGCCTCAGGTGTTGACAGAATGGGAAGGTAAGAATTTCCCCACTCAAGCCAACTTTGCCTTGTTTCATTTATTTAGTGTTTGTTCCCAGCCAGCAGCCTTCTTTATCTAATTTTCTTTGCTCCGCTTAGATCTAATGTAAGTGGACTCTTTGCATACAACGACCAACTTACTGTACCCCAGAAAAAATTATCCTTGGATACAGTGGACACTAATGTACAGAAAGTACAGTTCTGAGCTGTCGTCTCCCCCTACCTGGCAGAGAGTAACAACCTGTTTGTTGCAGTCTCCTCAGTCTAAAATCATAGCTGTGTTATAGTAAAATGCCAAGCTGGTGTTGGACTATAGGAGAATGATACAGAACAGTTGCTTTGGTGGTGGTGGTATTGAGTTGCAGCAGTGTACTACATCACACACTGGGCTGAAACCGCGAAGTTGCGAAAAACCACCGCCTCAAAGCCAGTATAGGTTTAAAATCATTCACCTTGTCACATTGAACTGTAATGCGTAAAACTAAATTTTTTATTCTAGACACAAAATCACACCAATATACATACACACCAAAGCAGACACACATGCAGAGATTAGAAAAATTAGTGAGTCTTATGATAATACTTCATGCTGAAGATGGATGAAATTCAGTTTGCAAATTCTAGACACCAGCATTAGTCAAAGAGTGTAGCTGTACTACTCTACAAAAAAGATTATCTTGAGAGGGAATTGATCTCTTGTTTCAATGTTTGAAAGAAGAAAAAAATTGCAGCTGTGCCCCGAGTCCAGAAGGCAAAAGTTGTGTCCATTGTTGCAGTCAAGATCAGCCAGATACAAGCTCAGGCAACAAACCCATCTCAGCCAGTACAGGAGGCGGCTGCAGCCAGCAGTGCTGTTCCTGCTGCAGCAACACCTACAGCTGCTTCAGACAACGGCACAGACAGCGAAAAACCTGCAGAAGTGGAGGCAAAGAAAGAAGAGGTTGGTCTATGTTGCTGTGTGTGGGTACGTTTAAGCATATGCTGGTGTGTGTGTGTGTTGAAGATGAACAATGATAGTTTATTTTATCTTTTGATTAAGGCATTTCATTCCTCCTTTTTTATTATATTCATTTCATTTTCCATAGGTATATTTATACATTGGAATAATTTATATGTGCTGCTTTATCTGTGTTCCTTTATGTCAAATTGCAGTTTGAGTAAATATGAACAGTAAGCGTTGCTCATTTTGTAATTAAAAATCATAGGTGTTTTCAAAATGGCTTTAACTCACTCCGGACAAATAGTTTTCTCCCTTGCTTTTCCCTGCAGACGACCCATTTGTTAGGAAAAAAATCACAAAAAATACAAAACATAAAGTAACTGAATGAAACTTGCTTTACTTGACCCACTGACGCCTCTCATCACATCGTGTGTACGCCTACCTGCCTCCCTCTTTACTGTCCTCAGAAGCTGAGTCACTGTCATTACCTTCTTGCTGGTAGCTTTCTTCACTGCAGATACTTTATTCAACGTCGTCTTCATCCTTGTCGATCTCAAAATCTTCAGTTTGAAGCATTTCAATTCAGCAGCAGTAAAAAGCCACTGTCGTGATATAGTTTGCTCCAAAAATTTCCACTTGTACCGCCTGCTATGCCATTTTCAATACGTATGCAGATTGTCATGTGGGGTGTCAAGATCAAGGGCTTGCCGGTGAGTGTGTTGTTACAGAATCACACAATGAAACTTTCCATTCAACCCGTGACACGCTTGCAGTGCCCAATGTAGCTACAATTGTTATGTTACCCCATGAGGAAAATGTGGGAAAAAATTTTAATTGATGAAACCGCTAAAGCGTTTTGTCCTGTCTGCCTTACGTCAGGAACGCTATAGTGTTCCATCGTCTGGAGTGAGTTAAAGCCATGCCAATATCACCACAAAGATAACATTGTTAAACATATCAATGCAATGCAGTAAAAATATGTTGGAGAAATAGAAACCATGTTCACAGCAAGACGGTAGTTGAATATTTGAGTAATATGTATACATTTCTCTTCTCATTCATCAGATGCACAGTAATATATATACTACCTTGTGGAATGTTGCAGGTAGCTGAAGAAGAGAAAAAGGCGGAGCAGAAACCAGTGGATAAATCGCGGCCAGTTTCTAGCACTCCTGTCCCGGGGACGGCATGGTTTGTCTCTCTACCTCTTTCCATCTCTTTAAATACCATGCCCTGAATCTGGTCAGACTATACTACTGACTAGAATTTTCCAAAGCGAAAACGAAAGCTGACATCCAGCCATTCATTTTCCATTCCCACCCACCCCCAAGACCCCCAAGCCCCTACCCCCACCCTTTTAGCCAATGGAAGAAGTAAGCAGCCCAGCTGCACAGCCAGTATTCAGTCCTTTCTCATTGGGTGCAGTTGTTTTCCTTTGTTTGATTTGCACATGCAGCTGCACTCAGTGATGCAGTGTGACTTCAAGTGTTCACTCTCTCTGCTGTAGTTGCAGTGACTGAAAGATCATTTTAATTACACATACTTAACCGTGACCCAACTAGTGCAGACTCTGGCAGGGGTCTGACATTCCTGTCCTGTGCAAACTACTATGCGCCTATGTGGAGAAAATGAAACTACGGCCGATAACCTCCCGGAAGTAGAGTAAATAAGAACTGGCTTGGATAAACCATGTATGAATGGGAAGGAATTCAGTCACAAACAATAAAAATCAAACTGAAAAAAAAGACAATCAAATACCTCAAAGAACATTCTTGTCTCTTTGCAGATCTCAAAAAAAGGAAGGTAAAATGTTCTTCAAATTCAAGAGATAAATTTGTCTTCTTCTCAGTACTTTTTACCTGTTGTTCATAGGTTTGGAGATGGTATTATTTGCTGATATTGCTTGTCAGTGTGTGCTTTGCCAGTTGTCATTGGACAGGCAACATAACGGAGCAGTTATTGGCTTCATCTTTGCTCCCTGACAGGTGCGTGGTGTGGACTGGTGATGGACGAGTGTTCTTCTACAACCCCAGCCAGCGAGCGTCGGTTTGGGAGAAACCAGAGGAGCTTCAGGGACGGCCTGATGTGGACAAGCTGATTCAGGGAAAACCTGACGGCAGCCCCGGTAAGTTAAGTGGTTAGCATCGTGGACTGACAACTGGGAGAATTTTCTTTCCCAGTCAAATCACAGGTGTGATTTTTCAGTTGGTAGTTGGTTCCTACCTTAAGTGCTGTGGACTTAAATGGGAAGACTTGTACCACACAGTCCAGGGTCATCCACTTCATGGATAAAACTTTGGTAGCATTGTTCAATTTTCCTGACAAACACTGCAGATATCTGCATCTGTTGAGCATGGTAGACACTGGGATAGGATTGGAAGGAAATGAAGAGTACAGCCTTCTCACACAATCCCAAAGCTAAATGGATCCCCATAGGAGTCGTCTTTTATCATTGTCATCACTCATCATTATTACAGAAGAAAATTACAAATCATGTGGTTTTTTATACAACGCTGGATAGCATGTGTATGAAGGTGTGAGGTGCTATCCTGCAATGATTCTAGAATTTGCTGAACCCTGAATGATCCACAGGGTGTATAGTTAAATTGGAGCTAATATATTTGTGATTTCAGTCCATGGCTTGAAAAGGAATTACCATGTGCGCTGACAATATTTGCTCACAAAAATTGTTTTAAAATCTATTTTATTTCCTTGGAGAGCTCAAGGACAGCTAATTCCAATGTATTCCATCTAGCTGTCCCAGTAAATAAAAACTTCATGGCTCAGCTTGGGGGAGAAAAAAAGTTTCAAGAATTTCTGTTCACTGTGATAGACTTTGACCTGCATGTCGAAGGTTCAAACCCGTGGACTGCATGTGGAAGGTTCAAAGCTGAAGTCTGATACAAAGTGGAGTAATGGCCTTTTGGTAACGTGTCCACCTAGGAAGCAAGAGAATCTTAGCGCGCTGGTTCGAATCACGGCTCAGCCACCGATATTTTCTCCTCCTCCACTAGACCTTGAGTGGTGGTCTGGACACTAGTCATTCGGATGAGACGATAAACCAAGGTCCCGTGTGCAGCATGCACTTAGCGCACGTTAAAGAAACCATGGCAACAAAAGGGTTGTTCCTGGCAAAATGCTTTAGAAAAATCCACTTCGATAAGAAAAACAAATAAAAAAAACTGCACGCAGGAAAAATGGGTGGCGCTATCAGTGTAGCGACGTGCTCTCCCTGGGGAGAGCAGCCCGAATTTCACACAGAGAATCTGTTGTGATAAAAAAGAGAAATACAATGCAATGCAATACATTACAATACAATACAATAGTGTTAAAAACTGATTGGTTCATGCTGACATTTTTCTCAAGGGATTGTTGCCTATGGTTTGTTACAGAGAAGGAGAAGGAAGAGGACTCAGATGAGCCAGCAGCCAAGCGGAAGAAGTGAGTGCTTTTGTTGTTTAAAAACATGTAAGATCTGTTGTGTTTATTCCTCTACCAAATGTAAATTTTGGATTTCAAAGACAGGGTTCTTAAGAGTGATGGAAATCTGGGAGTCTTTGAAAAATGAGAGAACAATACCCATGGCTGGATGTTGCAGAAAAATGTTTTGCACTTCAGGGTCTTGAAAAGTCTTATAATTTTGATAAAACCCTTGACCACTGCCATTCAAGAAAGACATTGACAACATCTGTGGGAACCCTGCAAAGAGTCATATATTGTCTCACACAGTCTCTTCCACTCACTGATGATGGAAATAGCAGTGACATAGATGGTAGAAAGGAGAGGCAGGAAATAGCAGTGTCTTCTGGATGATAGAAAGGAGAGGCAGTGACTGGTGAAAGGAAAGGAAACAGCAGTGTCTTATGGATGGTAGAAAGGAGAGGCAGTGACTGGTGAAAGGAAAGGAAACAGCAGTGTCTTATGGATGGTAGAAAGGAGAGGCAGTGACTGGTGAAAGGAAAGGAAACAGCAGTGACTTATGGATGGTAGAAAGGAGAAGCAGTGACTGGTGAAAGGAAAGGAAACAGCAGTGACTTATGGATGGTAGAAAGGAGAGGCAGTGACTGGTGAAAGGAAAGGAAACAGCAGTGTCTTATGGATGGTAGAAAGGAGAGGCAGTGACTGGTGAAAGGAAAGGAAACAGCAGTGACTTATGGATGGTAGAAAGGAGAAGCAGTGACTGGTGAGAGGGAAGGAAACAGCAGTGACTTATGGATGGTTGAAAGAAGAGGCATTGAATGATTAGAGGGAAGGAAATAGCAGTGACTTATGGATGGTAGAAAGAAGAGGCAGTGACTGGTGCAAGGGGCGTGCAGGTTGGACAAGGAGGAAGCGGAAGACAAGAAGGATGCCCCGAAGCAGATTGACAACAGCAAGGAGGCGGCCATGGAGGCAGAGGTCCAGGCTGCCAGGCAGCGAGCGGTCGTCCCACTGGAGCTTCGCATGAAGCAGTTCAGGGACATGCTGGCAGAGAAGGAGGTCAGTTTATATTTCTGTGTGGTGTGTGTGTTTGTATGTGAATGCATAAGTTCTGGCAGCCATAAGAGCTGAACAGGTTCTGTATTTTGAAAACCATCAGCAGCTGGGCAACGTAATTACTAATATGATTTATCAGTTCATTTCTCCTTGCACTGGGTATTTTATTGTTGGAAAGGTGACACAGATTCTTGGTATTAACAGATATGATTTGTTGATCAGAAAACTTGTTTGGCCAATCTTCTAGCCAAGCCATTTATCAGAATTGTTTCAGGTCAATGCACTGAAATTTATTTGTACAGATATACAAAACTTTCCTGTCCCTAAAATGTCTATTTGTATTTTTTCATAAAAAAGAAAAGAAAAAAAGATTTATTATATTTTGAAATTTCCATTCATCATATTTTTGTCAACATTGTTTCCTTTGATGCAGGTTCGTTTTCAAGCTAAAGTATTGTTGCCTTCCTGTGGTATATAAGTCTGCTTTTGTGAAAGGGGTGGCCTAAATATTTTCTTAAACCATTTATTACTTCCATGTGTGTGTCATCAGGTGTCTGCCTTCTCAACCTGGGAGAAGGAACTTCACAAAATTGTGTTTGATCAGCGCTACCTGCTGCTCACTTCGAAGGAGCGTAAACAGGTATTTGAACAGTATGTGAAGGAGCGAGCAGAGGAGGAGCGCAGAGAGAAACACCGAAAACTGAAGGAGAAAAAGGAGATCTTCCGGCAGCTTCTGGAAGAGTCAAATCTTCATGGGAAGTGAGTAATATTTATGCATGATCTAAAAGAATTATAAATACTGATAAGACCTTTTTCTTCTTTTTTTAAAGCTTTTCATTGCACATCGGTTCAAGTCAAAAGTCCTATTTGCAGGGCTCCCACTTTACCATGAATTTGCGGATTTCTGTGAAAAGTAAATATGAGATTCAACAAAACAAAACGAACAAATTTTCAGTGCAAAAATTTCATCAAAAAAAAAGGAAAAAAACTGATAGTTGGATCCTTGAAGCAGTAGTTGTGTGTGCTAGCAGATGATGCTGACGTGTAAAAATCTGTTTTGCAAGAGCAGGTGGTCACTATTTTGTTGAATAGGTTGAATTCAAAAGCAAGGGGAAAATGTCACACTCTTACATCGTGCGTCGGCAAGTTACTGCAAAAGTTAAAATCATAGACGAGAGCTGTACAAACAAGTTGTCCTGATAATGGTTGGACCAATAATTGGAAGATACACCACTCAATGCTTGGTGGAGGTAGCAGGGAAAGCATACAGTTCACTTTGTCACATGGATGTGCGGTATGACAGTGGAGGTGTTCGGGCATTGATGGACCATGTCAAATTTAGAATGATTGATGGAACACTCACAGTTTTCAGATATGTGCTGAAAGATAGATAAGTGAAAGAGGGTATGCAGAGGTGAACTTCCAAATCTGTTTACTAAACTGATACAACTTTGCTGTGGTTGCAGAATTGAATATTTCATTGCTTAGACACTGGACTTTATTGTTTGCAAAATTTGAATGTTAACAAAATCTGGAAGCAAGAAATAATAATAATAATAATTCATAACATTTCTGTAGCACGATATCCAGTACCAATGCTGCTCAAAACGCCTTACATCATCGAGCCAGATATAAACATAACCTAAAACATTACAACAGCTCAATCCAATGCGTTCACAGAATGAATAAAAAGCATGATCCACCAAACAATAAAAATATCAAGTAAATAATGCTTAGATTAAAAAGAAATACATTCCTTAAAAACACACATTTTTTAGACACACACACACACATACAAGTGAAAGTTGTAAAAGCAACTGAACTGAAGTTTTATTTGCTAAGTTAGAGTAATAATTGGGAATATTGCTGTGAGACACTACTGAAGCTGTGATGGTGAAAATGTAGAAGAATTTCAGGGATATTTTATTTTCCCTAGTGGGAGCTCTGTATTTGGAAATTATATTGTTTCTCTGAACCAGGAATGATATGTATGTAATTTTTACCTGGTAACCTTTTCCAAAGTACACTTCTCTGAATCCGTCCTGTCTATATGTGATTTTTACCCCCCTCCTTTTTCTTAGTGTATTTCTCTGAACCAGTCATGATTTGTGTGTTATTTTTACTCCCTTCCATTTCCTTCCCACCCAGCTTTGTCACAGCAATAGCATTATGAGTGCTTTTGAACTTGAATTGAAAACAAATGGGAAGCTTCACAACGAATACTTAGCAATTTTAGCAGTGACAAAAATGCTTTCCTCTTTACTTTTAATCTTATGCTTTTTTGTGTGTGTGTGTTGTTTTTTTTATCTGTTCAGAAAATTCTGTTCTTCATGAAGTAGCTATTGCATGGGAGTCTAGAAAGTACTTCTCTAGCTGCAAGGTTGGATACTCAGAACCATTGTTTTTCTTCCCAGATTGATTGCAACTTGGAAATTGACGCATGCATATCATTGTAAACACAACTGATCTTCAGATGATGAATCATGTTGTCCTTTTTCTTGCTTCCCCACAAACTACAGGTCCTCCTTCAGCGACTTTGCAGCCAAGTATGGTAAAGATGACAGGTTCAAGGGCATTGATAAGATGAGGGAGCGAGAGTCCATCTTTACAGACTTCGTGGCTGAGGTGCGACGTCGGGAGAAAGAAGAGAAGTCGAGTCAGCGTGAGAAGGTAGGTAACATTGACCACTCTTATTGCAGGGGTTTTATGTGGAGAACTGGTTGGCTGTCAAAGACTCACTTTAGTGTTTTAATTTGTTAAAGGAATGAGAGAATAAGAGAGAATATGGAGACTTTTGTATTTAGATTGTAGTTTTTCAGCAGTTCCCTCATATTCCCTTGCCTGTCTGTTTCTTGCTGTCATTCAGTGTTGCTTTTCATCTCCTTTTTGAATCTCCCTATTTCTGATCAGTCTGTGTGTCTGTACATCAGTTCTACTCACTCTTGCCTGTTTCAGGTCTGTTGGCACCCATTCTTTGTCATTATCATGTCCATCTTGTCCATCTGTTTGTGTCTGATGGATTTATTGTCTGCCACACTCAGTCTCTCTCACATTCTTTTCCCACTTTGCTATGTATATGTTGCTTTTTCTCTGTCTGTCTTTTTGTGTGTGTATGTGTGTGCCTGTTTCTCTGTATCACCCTTGTTCTGGTTCACCCTCACATGCACACACATTTGCAGGCAGGTAGACATTCACACACACACACACACACGCACACACACAGAGGGACACACACAGGGACACATGCATACACAACACAAGCACGGACACACATGCACACATGCCTGCACTTCTCATTTACAATAGAATAGAAATAGTTCATAACTGTGACATGAAATGGCAGTATTAGTGTATTATTTTGCTATGTAAAAAGAAAAAAAAAAACCCAGCAGATTTCCTTCTTATACTTGACTGATACAGGTAGTTCTGCCAATTAACAGGGACGGGATTTTACAGGAAATTCCCTGAATTCTGGAAAATGTGGAAATTGTATGCATCATCGTTCCACATTTTTAAATGATGAAGAATATTGTGGCAAACATGTCTTTTTATTTATCTGTTTGAAAATATTTTAAAATCCTTAAGATAGCTAGAAAGGGACACTTCACTGTTAAAATTGTGATGAAACTTCATTCTTTGTCACCTGACCATTATTGACTCCCAGATCTATTCAGGAAATTTCCAAATTTCTTAAATCCCATCTCTGAATAAAGTGAGTCTTTGAGTGATTAGGAATGGAAGGGGGTTTGGGGGTCTTAGAGCTGTCAATCAACATGGACTGAAAAAAAATCTAACAATCAGTTCATTTGCTCAAGGAAAGTGCAGTGGTTTATTTGTACTGTGTGTCTTCTTGTAAATTGCCATAGAATAGAAATAGTGGCATGATTTGAAACTTTGTTATGAAACTTAGCTGATTTTTTTTCCTCACAGCATTTGGTGAGTATGAAACTTAGAGTGATATGTTTTGTAATGGTTTCAGTGAAAAACCTGATATTTTCATTAATGGAAAATACACTGATTCTCAGTTGATTGTCACTTTAGTTTAACTTAACAGCCTTTGCTCTTGTCCCAGGGCCTTCAGCAGGTACAAAGCATGAAGAGAGATGGGGGGAAGGGATAAGTTGGAAGGAAATAATCTGCCTGTCAGACAGGTGTTTGGCAAGACTGTACAGAGAAAGATTCTGAAATCTTTGGGGCAAGGGCTTACAGTTGCAGAACAATATGCAGTAGCACTAGAAAAATACAAATTGCCTGTTAAACCTTCTACAAGTACAACAATTAAGACTTGCAGTGGGAAAGCCTGATAAAGTATACAATTCCCCCTTAAGGGAGAGCAGAGAAATAAGGAGTGTTGTTTGATCTGCTGGACCAGAAGTTAACGTATTTGCAAAAACCTGAAAGCAGGATTGTGGAGAGTGCTTCTACCAGATCTTTCACAAGTGAGATGCATAAATAATAACTTGAAAGCAAGCGTCTTTGGCTTGTGCCTGCAGAAGGCTTCAGGAAGGGACAGAAATGCTTTGTTTTGAGAATGGCAGAGACAAAAAAAGTTCCCTGTAAGTAACATAAGACTTTTTCACATGTAAAGGAAGTGGAAAGTTAGAATTATCTCTTTTATAACAGACATGATCTTTTGTTTTGTTACAGGAGGTTCTACAAACACTTAGACATGAATGAACACATACACGTATTGAGTCTATAATAGTGATGATACTTCTATGTACACATACACATGCATGCATGTGTGTGGATGCATGTACAAATAAACACTCAGTCATACTCACTCACTCAGTGACACATCTTTGTGGATGTAATCTAAATGCAAAGTTATCAGCAGAAGAATATATTTGTTGTACTGAACATAGTGCATGCATGCCATGCATTCTTCTTGACGTGAGTAAGTGCGCACTTAGTGCATGTGGGCACACACAGTTGGGATAAAGATGCCTTGGAAGTAGAAGTGTTTCATGATCGAGAACTTCTTTATATTAATTAGCCTTTTATGTTAACCTTTATTAGTATTTTATATTAATTTATCTCTGAATGTTTGATGCTTTTGCTGAACATGCACTGAGCTTGAGCAAATGTTCCAGAAGTGAGTAATGTTCTGGTAGTTGTCCATGGAGGTAATGGCATTGTTTTCAGTAAAGCCAACCAGTTCTCAGTGTATGATCATTATTTGGATGTGTTGTTTGGTCATGAAGGATGGCAAAGGTGCTGGCAAATTCTCTGCTGATGAAGATGTTTTTTTTTTGTTTTTTTTTTTTAACTTTTGACAGACATTCAACACGTTTTTCTCTTGATGTTTCTGCAGACTTCATAAAGCCTTTGTCCAGTCTTTGTTTTGTAACTGTATTCTGAGAGACTGGTGAAGCTTTTTGGCTGAGATTGAAACAGCTTATTATTGATTGGTCCTTGTTTTTTCTTCCAGTTTACAACTTGAAAAATACAGAACATTCAGCTTCAAATTAATGACTAGTTAATTAGTAGACAGTGGATTCAGATTATAACAAGCTGAGGTTGATAGAGAATTGTGTGTTTTCAAGTGCATTATATTTTGGAAATAGTTCAGCTATGGTGACCACACTGCGTTAATCACTTCATGCACATTTCTCTTGTTTGGATATAAAAATAAAGCAAACAGAAAAAATAATTGTTTGAAAGTATTCAACTGGTCCTGAGTCAGTTGTCATTTTATGGCCATGTAACTTGTAAGTGTCTGTATGTGTAGTGTGGCAGCTTCTGACAGTTTCTCCATTTTCATGTTTAGTAATTCCTGATTTCATACTCACATTTTGTATTTCTAGGAAAACAAAATAGCTGCTGCAGCATGAATTTCATGGTAGACAGATTCATTGATTCTTTAAGTGTTTAGTCAAGAGAGAGAGGGAAAAAAGAAGAGAGAGAGAGAGAGAGAAGAAAAAAGGAATAGTTTCTTATTGCAATTTTTTCAACCTAGGGTTGTTATAGGTGAATTCCACTGTACCTTTGATAACTTTAAGTGGACAAGAAATGTTAAAAGTTTTGTATCCATTATCATTTATGGTCATTTTCTTTTATTGTGGTCTTTTCTTTTCCAGGAGAATTTTTGTTGTTGACACTCTTTAGTTCTTTAAGTTTAAGAGAATGAAATTATGTTGTGATCCGTAGAAAAGTTCATCTTCAGTATGATGTGTTTCTCATCAAATCTGCCTGCCTGTCTCAGTCTGTATTTGCTCATTGTCTGTCAGTGTGTGCTTATATCAGTCTGTCTTTCACAGTATCTGTTCGGTCTGTCGGTTTATCTGCCTGTCTGTCTCACTCAGTGTCTGTTCAGTCTGACTGTGCTTTTATCTGCCTATCTCAATCGATATCTGTGTGCTTGTATCTGCCTGTCTATCTCAATCAGTATCTGTTTACTGTCAATGTGTGCATCTGTCTGTTTGCCTCTCTGTCTGTTTTATTTATTTCTACTTTAAATAGAACAGGTAGAAATTATGCTACCTCTGTATCTCAGAGAAAAGCTGATTGGCTTGCTTTAATTTTTTTAATTTGCTATCAGATGTCTACTGTGAATGAAATTTTTATATGTTTTGAAAGCCATGTTTATGTGACAGACTGACACTGTGCTTTGCAACTAAATTTGATATAGTTTTATCATGTTAGCATTATCTCCTCTCTTCGTGGAATACATAGTTTTATCATGTTAGCATTATCTCCTCTCTTCGTGGAATACACTACCTCATTTATGGATCTCAACAAGTGGGTGGCATATCAGCTGTTTTAAGCCTTACACTTCAGGAACCAATGCTTCATTTGTGCTGACAGTGTATGCTGGGTGTGTTACTGTTAATATAACCTCCATTACATAATGGGATGTTTAACATCTGTGTTTGATTTGTTAAGTTTATACACATGAAATAGGATGAGGCATCAGCAAATCTGAATTAAAAAAGACAGGTCTGTGTATCAGGTGGGGAAAATCTCCTCCCTTTACTAACTGGGTTGTGTCAGGATTTAAAACATGGGCTTGGGAGATCATTGGTATCGATTGGTGCAGCACACTACCTGATTTGCTACAATGACTGTTTGGAATAATTCTCAGCAATTTGACACAGTGTCAGTCGAGCAGTATGTTCAAAAAGAACTTCATGCAAAGCACAGTGTCTAGCTGGCATTCTTGGATGTGTGTGGGAGAGTTAGGAAGTAAACACAGGGTTGCATTTGTTACCAGCATAGATGTTAAAGAAAGCAGCATTTAGTAGTGTGAATATGGTAGAAGAGTTATGAAAAATAAAAAATAAAAAGTTATTGGCTGGTTGGTTTGGGGAGAGGGCATTAGTCAGTGTCTATCAATGCAGTACACTGTTGGACATTTTTTATTTTTCTTTCATGTTCTTATCATATTTGTTAGTAATATTTTGTTATTTTTTGTAATATATGTTTTTTTGTTTTGTTTGATGGTCTGTTACCGGGAGGTGTCAATCGGTCTGACCATGAGTAGGGTGAAATTTGGCATTTGCAGCAATTTGCCAGGATAAATAAAAGCAGTGGGCCAGCATTGCTCCATGCCTACGGTTGAGGTGGCTGACATGGATTTCAGGGGTGTAGCGGCCTTTGTCAGTGCTGTGTGACTGGGAGGCTGGGCTGTGTGGCCTGAGCAGGCATGTATAGATGTGAACCCTAACAGCTTGTTCCACACAGTACCACTCCTTCCAAAGCCCTTTGCTTGGCCAGGCTCCGCTGGCACCCTTCCTTTGGAAGTGATGATCATGATCACCCCTACATGGTGCCTCACTAGTTAAAGCACCTTTAACAAAATTAAAGTTCTTAGCCTTCGGTTGTGTTTGTTCCACTTTCCAAATTTTTGTTGGTTTCAGTGATTCTTAGATAATAATAAATCTGAAGCATTTAGCTTTGTCTATGGCATATTGAGATATGTATGTTTATATTTGTGAAAGAAAATTGTCATGTGTGACAAATACTGTCAACCTGATTGATTTGGATTGTAAGTTTTCATTGCTCTTGGTCAGTACTACTGCTGGATATTCAAGCGCTGCTCTCCCAAGCAAAAATTGGTAGCTCTTCTAGATTAGTATTGATATACTGAAATACAGTGGCTGTGCCTATGGATAAAAAATTAGGTGGTATTAGATGTAGAAACTCGTTAGTATGATCTGTCAGTTCTTGTTGCCAAAACAGTGCGTTGTAAGTGGAATTGTGAGGTAATTTCTGCTTGGTGGGCACAGATGTAGAGCTGTTTTCAGTCAGTTGCATCTGTGACACAGACAGTAACAATTGTGTCTCTGCATCTGTTCCTCAATCTGTATGTAATTGCAGGATGTTTTTAAGAATGTTATGGCATGTGCAGTGCACTTTCCATCCACACCAGCTGAGTTACTGTGTAGAGGTAGAGTATCAAAGGACTTTTGGCTGCACCCACGTAAACACATATAGGCAGCACATAGTTGTCAGACATCTGTTGATATTGTTACTATTGTGTTTTGCAAAATGTTGACAAGCATCCTCATATAGGCAGCACATAGTTGTCAGACATCTGTTGATATTGTTACTATTGTGTTTTGCTAAATGTTGACAAGCATCCTGTGATGCTATAATTCCTGCTGGCTGTCAAGGTTTCAGGTGTTGGCCTGTGACCTGGAGGTTAGTTACTGTCATGTTAAATATAAGATGACGGCTTGGCTTATCTAAAGTGGACCCTGCCTCCCTTATGAAACAGTGCCCCAATTTTTTCAGCAGACAAATTTTTATCTTGGAAGTGGCGCTTGAATATTTTGGTGGTACATGCAGTTAATCAGAAGACCATTTCATTTTGAAAGAAACCTTTTCCCCCATGTTATGATAAGATCAACAGGTTTCTCTCAAGAATCACCACAATGATAGTTTGCTGTCTCTGTCTTTCACATTCGTCTATCTGTTTCTTTCTCTCATTTCCCTCTCCTTACACATTGTTTAATTGGAGGTGTACTGACTTTGTGTCCCATGAAGAGAGAACGGGTGACAAGTTGTCAAGGAGGTTGAAAGGAAGTTGCGTACCCTTTTGGAACTTGCTTCCTCTTTTGCATCGCTTCGTACGGCACAAAAGCCAAAATCACTGAAGAACCGGGTATATGATTGCTTTCTTAGTATCCAGCTTAAATAGTTAAATCATAAATTTTTAACCTGTTGTTGGATCATGTATATGAGATATACTTGACACATTGTTATAAATCCCCATACCAGTTGTCACTTAGTCTTTGTAAACAGTGGAATAATGTATTATACAAATATATTATCAGATTTTTATTCAGTTATTTTATTTATTTTATTACTTTTGAGGTAAATGAATGAATGTTTAAAAAGAAAATGCATTTAAATGAAACAGTTCTGAAAGAGCATAAAAGGAGAAATCCTAGATGTTTCTGTTAGATGTTGAACAATATATTTACAACTTATGATATATTTAAATGTTTTCCAGACACACACACGCACACGCACACACACACACACACACACACACAACACACACTGCTGTAAAACTGCATCATGTTAATGGATATGCAGTGGATATCCAGACTTTAGAAAAACTACTTGATAAACAGTTGAACTAAAAGCAAGGTTTAGAATTGGATCTCCGAATGTAAAATTCAGGTTTATGTACATTTGTACAATTTGCAGTGCCACAAACTTGCCAGTAGCAGCCATTATAGGAAGTGTGTGTTCACATACACATATATGCACATGCACACATACTCAAATTACAGAAAAGTAGACATCATGTACATGTTAGATGAGATTTTGAACAAATGATTTTCCTTTTTTCAAGAAAATTATTTGCATAGAAGTATGGTCGGTCGTTTACCAAAAAAAAAAAACCCAAAAAAACCCAAAAACGCATGCTATTTTTTAAAAGTGAAAATGGTGTGACAGTCTCTTGTGATTGGACAGGCAATAACTTATATATAGAATTTGGTTGGATTTGACAGGGCAGAGGAGCTGGCTGAGATGGAAAAGGGACTGAAGCAGAGAAAGATCACAAATCATTGGCTGCTGATCAATGTTATATTACTTTTTAGGTGGTGAGATTAGCGAGATGATATTGTTCTCTGTATTTTTGTTGTAGTCACCATTTTCTCTTTGCGCTCTTCAACAACCTGTTTATCCAGAGGTGAAGGACACACACAGCTGCTTCTGTGAAGTTTGTTTAAAAAATGATGCACCTTTCTCTCCCTCCTTCCCAGACCCCACCCCCTCCCTTATATATATATATATATATATATATATATATATATATATTGAATTGCCTTTCATTAATTCTGGCCATATTGTGGGAAACCTTGCTTTTGGTTTAACAGAAAATGAAGAAAGACAGATAAAAGTTGTCCACTTTGGTGAATTGGATGTAAAAATTTACAGAACGTGTTAGATTTTTAGATTAATATTTGGTTCTGTAGTAGATGAATTGCAAAGTTTTACTTTTTTTAAATGTATCATTTTATATGGCATGTTGTCCTTTTACTTAACATGTTACTACACAGACACACAGTCAAACCAGAGTTTTTTGTTTGTTTTTTCATTCACGTGGATGCATCAATGGATATTTGATGCTTTTGTTTTGTGTGCCATGTTGTATCTGTTTTCCTTGGTTCTGTCTCTGTCTCTGCTTGTCTGTCTGCTGCCTGTCTGTCTTTATCTCTCTCTCTTCTGTCATAGTCTTGTTTTTGTATTATTGTCTGTACTGTCAGTTGACAAATGTCATGTATGTGTGTCATTTTTAGAGTGGCAACATTACATAATATTTTCACATGTGCATACATGTGTACATAACTGCCTTCTCTTTTATACACATGTACAGAGACTGTTTTTGGCTGTCTTGTCTCATTTGCATGCACTTTCGGACATGCATGCACACAAGCGCCAAAGAACATGCATATGCAGTCACACATTTATATCAGCATTCATGCAAACATATATATGCACCAGCACAGTCAGAAGAAACTTGTCAGTAGGAACATAGGCAATGTATGAAAAGATACATGTATATGTTTCATTGTGATGACAAATTTGTAAATACTTAGCTGTTTATTGATTTATGAAAACTGTCCTGTGACACTGCATATAGTAAACAGGCTTTAAACAAGGGATTGCTTCATCAAAGATGCAGATGAACATTGTATTCTGCTGTTTTTAAATTACACAGTATGGGCCTACATTTTTGTCCCCATTGCCTTGGATGTTCCTGGTGGCAAGTCTCACAGTGATGATATTCTTGTTGAACATCATTTGCTGCCTTTTTATCAAGGTCAATGTTGGAGTGAAAATTTATGATTGAGTACTTTTCAGAATTTTGGAAACAAGAAAATGTTGCTTGATTATACTAGAGGAAATATTTAGATGAGTAAAACCTTAAAATTGAAGTGAATATCTTGAGTTGTTATTTTGAAATGAGTATATTATTAATACTCAGCTATGAACATTAAAATAAAGACAAAAACTAAACAGTGCAGCTTGTTTTTAATTTATGTCACAGCAATGGGTGAAAAGAAAGGGGTCTATTTGATTATTGTGTCAAAAAAAAAAAAAGAAAAAAAAAAAGGAAAAAAAAAAGACATTGTGAAGCAATGATTGTTTCTTTATACTATTTCCATTGAAAAACCCAATGCTAAGTTACTGAATGGTCATGTGATCAAATTATGGCTTTCTTTCCTTTAGCCATTGTTGTGTTAATTTGTCAAGTTCATTGCAACCTGAAGTGCTTCTTGTTTCAGGTAGTTCCATGGTTTCATTTCTGTTCCTGGTAACCTGATGGATGTTCTGTTTTTGTTTTGTGCCTTTTCTAGCTCAAAGGGGATTTCCTCAAACTGCTGAAAGAAACACCAGGACTGGATCGTCATTCACGCTGGAGTGAGGTCAAGAAAAAGATCAGCAGTGACCCGCGCTATGAAGCGGTTGACAGCAGTTCCCGTCGGGAGGATTGGTTCAAGGATTACATAAAAAATATTGAAGAAGTAAGTTACATGCCTGTACATGATAGTGGCATTGATGATGTAGCTTTTACTTTGAAGACATCACAACATTTGTTTTAAGAAAATCAAGATAAGCTGGATGATTGTAAATAGCTTGTGCAGCAGCAAAGGGAGTGGGAGAGGTGGGGAGAAGGCTTCTTGGATCTCCAGTCAGACTTGGGTAAGGGGCTGGAAACTAATTGTGAATGGATTTTTTTTTTTTTAATTATTTTTTTTAAAGCCTTTAGTCTCCAAATAATCTAGCACTCATACCTTCAGTGTGAATTTGCTTTCTGTTTATTTCATTGTATAGGATGGGTAGTCAAGATTTCAGAATATTCCAGAACTAGAGTCATGACAGTTCTTGGTGAACAGGCAGACTATTGACTCTGAACATGCTTGAGAACACTTTACTACTGTCCACTTTCAGTTGCACTTCAGACCACTGTTCATTTTAATCAAATTTGAAGTTCAGACCTCTGTCCATTATTATTGTCACAGTTGTTGCAGTTTATTTACTTTACCATTTGCATTCCAGATTTCTTTTTATTCTCTGCCAGTTGCAGTTCAGATGATGATCTTAGAAACATGCCTGTTCATGTTTGTCTTAGATACAGTGCAGATTGACTTTCTGGGAACATTTCTCAGTCAGTTTCTTACCTAGTTGTAGTTCATACATCATCTACTTTTTATCTTTATTCATATTGACAGTTTAAGAAAAACATAACATGTACTTCGTTTATAATTGCACAGAAAACATTGCAGGCACAGTTGAATGTACTGAACCTAAGTCTGAATTATTTGTTGATGATCATCCACAGTTGGATTCTGAGGATGAGGACAGAAAAGAGCGAGAGAAGCAGGAGCGCATTGAAGCGAGCATCAAGAAGAGGGAAGAGGAGGTGCAGCGCACTCTGTCATCCTCGCTGCGTGAGCGTGACAAGGAAAGGGAACAGCACAAGAAGGATGAGGCGATCCAGCACTTCAACGCTCTTCTTGCTGATCTGGTGGGTCTTTAGCTGGTTGGACATGGGGCATAAAAGGTGTTGGTATGAAGAATTTGAAAAGTTTTTTGTTTGTTTGATGTGAAGTACAAGAATTTGGGCAGCAGAATTTATTGCTATTTGAAACCAACACATGAACATGGATGTTAAAGTAGGTACTGGCAACCTTTTTAAAATATATATAAATTCTGTTAAAACAAAGTTGAAACAAGCTTAGATTAAAAAAGTCAAAACAAACATTCCAACACAAAAATTATGTTGGTCTCATATACTGTACCATGTTTTATTACCTGATCGTTTTATTGATATTGAGCTATAATATCCAGTTGTTGTTTTTTGCAAATTCTCACACGGCAAAATTTGTCAGAATAGCAACAGCTGCAGTTTCTTCATTTGTCAGGCTATTTTTATGAAATAAAATGATTTGTATTCAGCTGAGCAAGGCCTTTAAAATGGGGTACAGCAATAATTAAATTTGAAGAAAACTTTTTTTTAGATCTATTTCATATGATCTGTAAGATTTAACATCAAATTCTTCTCTTTTTTTAACTGGACAGACACACATGCCCAAATACACATCACTGTTCTCTTTCTCTCTGACAGACACACACACTGCCATGACTTCTTGATTAAAAGTCACATTCAGCATATTTTTTTCTTTCTTTACTACTTCTTCTTTCTTTTTTTTTTTTAATTAAAAAAAATCGTGTTATCAAGTTGCAGGAATGATGATGTTCTGGAAAAATAGAATTTTTTTGTGTGAAATAATTTGTGTTTTGTACCTAGTTAAAGGTTCATGGTGAACATTTTTCTGCTGGAAAATGAAGTCGGCCTGAAGTTCAGTTCTAGCTTGTCATTTACATGCATGGGTGTGCTGGCTCACACCAACCTTAACTTGACATAATCACAGCCACTCAAAGACGTGCTTGTACACATGCACACACAGACACACCCACATGCACGTGTGCACACATGTTCAAAAACATGCACACTTGTCTTTCCATTTGCACGCTTTGGTTATGTTGTACACCCATATTTTGAATGTGTACATGATGGACGCAATAGCCGAGTGATTAAGGTGGACTTTCAATGAGTGTCTCGGGTTTGAATTTCAGTAACGTCGCCTGGTGGGTGAAGGGTGGAGATTTTTCTAATCTCCCAGGTCAACATATGTGCAGAATTGCCAGTGACTGAACCCCCATTGTGTGTATACGCAAGCAGATCAGATATGCACATTAAAGATTCTGTAATCCATGTTGGCGTTCGGTGGGTTATGGAAACAAGGACATACCCAGCATGCACACCCCTGAAAACGGAGTATGGCTGTGGGGTAAAAACGGTCATACACAAAAAAGTCCACTTGTGTACATACAAGTGAACGTGGGAGTTGCAGCCCACAAGCGAAGAAGAAGAATGTGTACATGTGTGCAGTTTTCCATACTTGTGATGAAAGTTAGCACAGTGCTGCTGCTTGTTTTTTTGGTGGGTTTTTTTTTTTGGGGGGGGGGGGGGGGGGGGGCAAATTGATTTTTGAATTGTGTTGTCAGAAAATGTCCAGAAGAATGTTAAGTGTGCAACCTGTTTGTCTGACAGGTACGTAACTGTGAGTCGACATGGCGTGAAACCCGAAAACAGCTGCGCAAAGACCATCGGTGGGACCTAGCCGATCAGCTAGACAAGGAGGAGAAGGAGAAACTGTTTGAGGCCCACCTGGAGAACCTGACTAAGAGGAACAAAGACATGTTCCACAAGCTTCTGGATGAGACTGAGGTCAGTGCTGGCTGCTCTGTTTTCCTTAAGGTGGACCACTGCGTCATTTTTAGCTAATTTTTGTTTCTCAGGAACTACTAAAGGTATCTGCATGAAATTTGGTACACATACTCAGGATGTTAATATAGATATCTGTGCTTTGAAGATCATAAGTCAAACAGATATGAAGATATGATAATTTTATCATAAAAATACATAACGTTATTTGGCCCATTTGCAGCACTGAACACATGCATTACATAATGATTCTCATCATTTCCACAGTTTGTTTTGACATCATTTAGTGCAATGATCACAAAAGCAGATGCCCATTGTCCACAAGCATTGTTTTCTGTCTTGTCAAAAACACATAAAATTATGCATTCACGTTATTACGCTTTAGTCACTTGCTATGAAAAAAACTACTAGAGGTAGAGAGTTCTAACTATGCTCATTGCACTCAGCACACATTTTTACATCAGTATGCCTAATTTTATGATAATATTTTCACTGTATCAATTGTTACACGTGGGCCACTGACGCACCTGCAGCAGAAATTCAACTTTTGAGAAAAACGCCTTCAAAGATTGTGTTGAGAACTCACAAACTACAACCCATAGTTACACACTAAAAAAAATAATACACAGGAAAACAGCACTTGGCCAATATCACTAAGTGGTGAGAGAGAGTTTTTTCAGTTATTTGATTGTTCAAAATGCTCCTGGGGCGTATACTTCTCCCTCATCTGCCCGTCGATGTTCACGTTCCCGACGTCTCACAGTTTCAATTTTTTTCCTCTTTTGTTTTGCTCTGTCAGAGGATTTTCTGGTTGCTGTTTTGACCCTGAGCATATCTGATTTCTCTGCAAACATCTCTGCTTTGCTCCCAGCCACAAGTTCCAGTTCAGCTGACCCCATCCTCCTTGTCTCTTCAAATATAGAGACCTGGAAAAAATAATCAAATGTGTGAGAATAGAAGGTACAAGAGAGAATGAGAGAGAGCTGACACCATCCTCTTTGTCTCATCTTCAAATACAGAGACCTGAAAAGAAATCAAATGTGTGAGAATAGAAGGTTCAAGAGAGAATGAGAGAGAGAGAAGAGACTCAGACTGACATATTTTTACACACACACACACACACACTGAGAGAGAATAAAGAGACTCAGACTGACAGTTTTTTACACACACACACAAACAGTATGTCAGACTCAGTAAAAATCCACAGAAATATTACTGGGAAAAGTATTTCAATACTTGAGAAAAATAAAAAGTGCCTCTGAAAACAAAAATCAAAGAACTTGAAAAAAAAAAGAAAAAAAGAAGTAAATCAATGGGCTCACAAAAAAGAAGGTATTCGGATGGCTTTTTTTTTTGTTTTTTTTTTGCTATGAAACGTAACAAAAACTCACGAAATGAAACAAAACAGAATACTATGTTATATATATTAAATATTATATATCTGTAGACTATTATATCAATTTCCACAAACCTTTGATATGCATTTTTCACAATGAACTGGCGACACCAAGCAGTCCAACGTTGACACATCAACGATGATGTTCTGTGAGGACTGTGGCTGTCCCCAGCGAAGTTGTACTTCGGGAACTGATGCACTTTTTTTTGATGGTGGTTATTCGTCTGAACTGGAGTCACTGTCACCCGTACACGCATGTTTTCTGGTGAAAACGTCCAATTTTCTCTTCGAACTGAGAAGCGGCGTGCTTTCACTGACGCCGGTCGATGTCGAAGGCACTGCTAAGTCGGTCGCGGTTTCCGCAGACTTTTTTTCAGCTTGTGTTGTAATCTTACGCTTTCTCTTCTTTTTGCCGAATGCAAAGACAGTCCTAAACTTCTTTCCAGCGTGTCTTGGCATTGTCCGTGACTTTTAGTAGAAAATTTCGATCAAAATCTTAGGCAACTGGTGTGTCGATTGAAATCGTGAAGAAAATAGACGCCATCTTGGAAAAAGTCACATGACCGATTGGGCCAATGGGCTATTTTTTTACTCTGACAAGCCAATCAGAAACCTCGACTCAGCCACAACCCCTAAAAAATGCCTCTCGGGTTCCTTCGGATTTGCTCTTCGTGTGTTCCCGTGAGTGGAATTTTCCACAGGAAATGGCAATGAGAAGACAGACCGGTGAATGACCTTCACACTGATACCAAACAAGTTGGGGTTTCCAAACCAGATCGCGAGCACCAGGCTGTCCAAATCGATGCAAACTTTGAATTTTTTGTCACATTCGCTCAAACTTCACACACACCCAGGTCAGAAAATGATTTTATTTGCAATGAAATCGGTCAAATTGAGCAAAATGGTTGACAGAAATGCAAAGAAGAGAAATTGTTTGACCAAATACAAGTATAATCCCAAAACACGTTTTTTAATGATTTTTGGTGAAAAACCTATGCCGTGGTCCACCTTAAAACTTTGGACATGGACAGGGGCCCTTTTGGGTCAGATTTGTGACTTGTGCTTCAGTCCAAGAAATTGATTTTGATTTTTAAAATTTTTTATGTGTAATACTTTGAATATTTAGTGTATGTGACCAAATGAATACAGAATCTCGAGGGATGATTACTTCAAAAATACAAACAGAAACAGTTATACATGAAACAAAGACACTGCATTCACACATCTGGCTTATGTGCAAGTTTTACATTGCCACCATCAAGGTAAGGTACATTTAACTTTTTCATCCCTGCAGCATGGTTTTCCGGTTTACATGATTTTTACCCTTCATTCCGGAAAACTGTGCAGCAGAGAATTCCCCCTTTTCTTCCTGCAGCCCGGAAAATCGGTTCTCGCAGTAAGCGCTTTGAAATTCCCACGAGTCGCGCCATCAGTGCTCGTCATCTATCCTTGACCGGGTCACTAGCAGGGCAGTGTTTATGAGTGGAATGGATGCCAGACACCCCCTTACCCCTCCATAGGCTGTGGGAAAGTGGGCGCCGCTACATTCTTGCCGCTGTGCTGTGTAGACACACGGACACAGAAAAACGGAATGTGTAGAAAGTTCGGATTTTGACCAGTTTTCTGATGATGAGTTTTACAACACTCAATCAGATAATGATTTCGATCTGTTTCAAATGAATGACAAGGAGAGAGTGCAATTAGCTGTTGCTACAGAAGCACAGATAGCGGGTGATGAAAAGTTAAAAAGTAAGAAGTGTGAAAATTATGGTGTATACTTGTGCAGTAACTGGCAAGACTGCTTCAAGGTATATCACACACGTGTCACCTTTGTGTGGCATATTACGTGATGATTGTGACATGGACATGCGTATTTAGAGACAGTATCGTTTCTGAATAGTTTTTGTTCAAGAATAGTGTAGATAATGATCTGATTCTGGCTGAGTGACTGCTAGTGTAGTGAAAGGCATATATTCTCTTTGAGACAAAGTTCAAATCATTCATGTGATAAGGACAATAGTAGTGACAATTGTGACAGTTTTTCGTGGATATGACTAGCAGTGTGGCACTGAGATACATATGAGGCACTACTTGGTGAGTACCTGCTTGATGTGCATACTCTTCAAGCAAAACACTGTCCTGCATGTAGTACGTACTTGTATGCATTGTGTTTGACCCCAAAGTCACCTGTTTTACACCTGTCACCAGAGATGTCACCCTATAGTGTCAACAGGGTCTCAGACAACTTCTCACATCAATTCTGAACACAACAGTATATGACCATCTCAGTGTACTGTAATGAGCCACGTTGCCGTAAGCCTCCAAAATAAGTATCCTGCTTCATACTTTCTTTCTCTTCTCTAAATCCAGGAATGAAGGGAATATGCGAATGGTAGGGATCTCGGAACAAGGGGGGGTAATGGTTCATAGAAAAATAGGAACGAAAGAGTTAAGTTTGTTTTTGTTTTTTTGCCAAATGCCTGTATACTTTTCCTACATATGTGTACACATTTATTGTACAGTTTTTACAATCAGATTGAATCTTGGAAAAGTAGTGGTGTAAATTCCTCAGCTCAGTAGGCAGTAAAATTCTGTTTGATTTACGTTTTCCAGACTATATGTGCGCACCTTTGGAATATTAGCTTTTTTAACCAATGGAATTCAAGTTTTCTTTTGATGTCCTAAGTTTAGAAATACACCAGTCTGCTACATACTGGTGTAACTTGTCAAACCAGTGGTATATTTAACCACAACAACCAAAGAATGATTAGAAAAAACAGTCATGATTCCAGTCACTAGTAGTTTGTTGTCTCTGTTATGGCATCAAATACACTAGATTTCATTGACATACTGTGTTTTTTTGGGTTTTTTTTTGTTTTTTTTTTTGCTTCATTAGATTTCCTTGACGTCCACATGGAAGGAGGTGAAGAAGATGATCAAGGAGGATCCACGTTACTCAAAGTTCTCATCCAGTGACAGGGTATGTATTTTATGTTAATGATACCTTGTTTCTTCTGAGGGGCATGGCATCTTGTGTCCACATTTGTACATTTAAGAAATATACTTAAACAAATAATGTTTGAACCATTCTAGGCTACATGTTTCTGTATGTCTTTGTATTTCAGAGTTTGGCTAAGTTCCGTTTCAGGCTCAGAACAGTACATTTATGAATCTTAATAAGCCAAGCAATCTTCTGTTTTTGTGTGTGTGTGTTTTTTTGTTTTTTTTGTTTGTTTTTTTAATCTTGTAATCATAGTTATTGTTTTTTCAGAATATAGGTCTGCAAGATTAGAAGTTAACAAAATCTTACATGAATAAGGTGAATATCACAAATTGTTTCTGGATGCCAGAAGCCTTGTATGAAGGTTGATTTTTCACACTGTAGTAGGAAGCAGGGAAGAGAGCAAGGGGAGGATTGATTGCCTTAAAAATTTATTTATTTATTTATTTATTTTATTTTATTTTTTTAAGTTTGTGTGCAAAAAAGGAGAAGATAAAGATGAATGAAAGAGACTGATAATAATTCTGATTATTCTGGCAGAAGAAACCTTGAGTTCAAGTGAGTGCATGGTTTGTTTCCAGAAACGAGAGAAAGAATACAACGAATACATGAGTGAAAAGTTTGTCAGTGCAAAGACAGAATTCAGAGAGCTGCTGAAGGAAACAAAAGCAATCACATTCAGGTCAGTGGTGTTTTGTTCAGTTTTTAAGGGAGCATGATTGAATATGATGCAAAGAAAATTTGTGTACATGAATACAGATGTGAAAGCGTAGTTAGTGTGTGTACATGCATATGCGTAAGATTTTGAACTTAAAGCACAAGCATTCTTTCAGAAATAACAGCCATCAGATGTGTCTTGTTTAGATTGTAGATGTGTTGCTGACTAACAAGTTTGAGGAATACTTTTGGTCTAAACTGTGGAATTATTGAGTTTAAAGAATGATAGTTTTATTTTAAACTGTCCTTTCAGCAGATTAAATTTCTTTACCCCAAGGCTGCCTGTATGACGAGATAACTTGTCACTACCATAGTGACTAGATAACTCATCATGGAAATATTCAGACTTTTCTTTGGTTTTATTGAGTTCATTGACAGAAACACTGGTAGCTTTAGCTTAGGGAATTTTTCTAGATGCTTTTGACAGCAAGAAACCCCATTTACGTCATGAGGTAGTCCTTTATTTGAACAGTTTGGTTGGGTTACTTGCTGTGTTTTGACTCACTCATTAGAAGTTCTGCAAAATGGGGACACTTGACTAAAGCTCTGTGATTGTGGTAAAACCAAAACAACCAAAATTGCTTTGTTTAGCTGATGCTCAGAAAGAATTGAAGGGTCAACTAGAAAAAGAAGACAGTGATGAATTTTATCTGAGAATCCAATGGAAAATAAAGGAAGCAATGAAGACACTAGAAGATTAACCAAACAGTGAGTGACGCCAGCTGTACAGATCTGCCCATATGCTTGACAGTAACGCGACCGAAATAGCAGCAGTACACAGTGTAAGCGACATTTTTGGCACTGAGCCAATGCAGGGGAGGTCTAGAGGTAGAAATAATAAGGGTTACTGGACAAAGGTCAGGAATGGGGGAGAGGAGGGGGCCATGGCCATATTGTGTTTGAGGGATCAACAAACAACATTCAGCCTGTGATATCCGACTTCACTCATTACAGTGGATTGAAAAAAAGACCCACACAAAACAGACTGCATAGACTTTTTCTCTCTTTTTGTTGGTGATAATCTAAAACAGAAATCTGTACAGAAAACCAATGTGCCTGCACAGCTGACACTCCAACAGCTACAGGCAAATCAAGGCAGGCAGAAAAAGTACTCTACACTATCAGCATTGACAGATACAAATGTGTTTGAAATGAAACAGTTCTTGGGTCTGTCTTTACTGATGGGCATGATGATTTTTTTTTTCCCAGAAAACCGATTTGACTGAAAGGACTGGACAATCAGATCTATGTTGTTATCACTTAGAGTTGTCACAAAAAATGATATGTAAATTTGTCTCTCTCTCTCTCTCTCTCTTTATCATTGTGGTTGTTACAGTATAATTTGTGTGAACAGTTATTATCCATTTGTCTTGAAAAGTTATTACTGTGCAAATGACCAGACAAATGTTCCTAATGGACACTTTGAACACCTGATGAAAATCAAAACAAGTGTATGTCTTTGGAAAAATACAAAATTGGAAAACATGTGATAAGCATTCTTAATTCATTTACCTTTCAGAAAATATATGCTTTTATGGGTCTTTCTCCAATAACAAAGGGCAGATGATTTTTAGAAAATATATACCCGTTTTTGTTATTTAAAAAAAAAAAACTAGGCAAACAGATTTCACTTAAATCTTATTTCCCTGGCAGTGAAAGGAATAAATTGAGAACAGATATATGAAGTTTTGTGCCTTAAGGCCAGACACTACAGTAAAGTTCATATCAGAGGTGTTTGTTGCCTTAATTTAAAATGTATTACACTTTGAAAGTATATTTACTGGGAAGTTCAAAACTATTCTTTTTTTGGTGTTTGGACCTCCGGTTGCCATGGAAACAGTCCAAGATGGCTGCCAAACAAAAATTTTTAAAAGCCTAAGGCTTTTTTTCAGTTGCACTTAGCCAAAATCTGTTTTCTGATCTAGTTTAGGAATGTTAATATCTATAAAAGTACGGATAGCTTTTTGATGTAATGACAAATTTATATTTTTGAGAATTTGTTTTGGTCAACGCAGTTATATTGCACCGATTGTTCTAAATAAAATTCAAATAAAACATAACTATACATTTTGTTTCAAAAAAGCAATGCGTACTTTTAAGCACCATACTTTAAAGAAGCACCATGCCAAATTTTAAGGCTCTGTGTTTATTTTTGTGAAAGTTTTAGCCATTTGAAATGTGCGTAGAGTGCGAAAAACAGAAAACCCAGAAAACGGAGAAAGAAGAAAGAAACTTTACTGGCTGAGTGTTGTTTAGCACAAGTGGTAAAAGAGTACAACTTACTCACCCAGCATGTCAATCCACAGCACAGCAACCACCAGGTAAGAGAAGAAGTTGAAATTGAAGTGTTTTGTGGCCAATAATAATCCAGTTCACAGCTCACATGATGACAAATTCACAAAGAACGTGAAATGGTTTACACAGATTGGCAGACACATTCCAGTGGTCTGGCTTTCCCATACTCCTGATATGAGAGCAGTTTTGGAGAGCACAGTGGAAGGGGGTACTTACAAGCTAGTGTCCTCCTGCTTGGTAGGCATCTGGATCCCTGGCCTCCTCCTCTTGGTTGTTGAGACGTCGTAGGGTGGCGTTCCATACAGTGATGTGAATCCTCTCTTTTGCCTTGTTCCATCATATGAAACACTGATATTGATGACTGGATTTTCACCTTTATCCAGTGCCCCCTGCAGGTCTTCATCGGTCTCTGCATACGCCTGCTGGATTGTAGCTGCCGTGTGTTCTAAGAGTGTTGACCCTGATTCAATTTCAGCAGCTGAAAAATGCATAATGTTTGTGAGATATTTGTGCTGTGCTCACAACTATATCATTTACATAGTTTACTTTCCTTCCTCAGGTGATGAGTCTAAATATCACACACACATACACATATACACATACATAAATATATAATATTGCAATCACACACACACACACACACACACACACACACACACACACACACACACACTGTGCATAATTTACACACATAACTGATATACATGCATTCACCCATTCATGAACACACACACACACACACACACACACACACACACACACCACACACACACAAACAAACAAACACACACACACACACACACACACATGGATCATAGTCAAGACTGAACAAGCAAAACTTTGCCTGAGTGACTGATTCAGTGGTTGACAGTGTAATGTTTCACTAGTGGTTATCAGTGCAGGGATGTGTGCACACTTGTGTGTATCTGTACTGCACAGTTAAAGATAAAGATTTTTTTAACCATCAAAAAAACCTCACAAACATACCTGTTACTTTCTTGTCATGGGCCTGGAAAGTTTTCAAATGCATGCCTGGTAGTCCCATGACAGTGCTGAAGGTTTGAAGAGTAGTGTAGCTGCCTCCCAGTTCATGGCTCAGCATGGTCATCCTGTTGTTTACTTCAAAACCTGTATTCTTTTTGTCATTGAATCCAGTTCGTGGGGATGAGAATTCGCACTTTTCATAACCACAGCCATCGCAGCACATGGCAAGCTTTGCCGCAAAACCAGCTTTCTCCCTCTCTCGCACACTGACTGACAGTCCCGTTTCTCCGCACTCTGGGCAACTCAGGTCACTCATCAGTCTGGTCAGCTGGAAAACGTGTAGCAAAGTCCAGTTCTGGTCTTCCACCTCACCATTATATGCGACAGGGTTCATGATTTCGATCTTTCTTCTCGACGCACTTTTATCAGAGTCTGATGTCGAAGGTTTCTTCGAAGCCATGCTTTCAGTCGCTGCCGCATCACATTTGGCCCATTTTGCTTTTGCAGCAGCTATCAAGTGCAATCGTCTCTTTCCTTGCTTATGCCGAGGCATGATGAATCCAGGAGATGTCTTAGCTGGCAAAATAATCAACAATTGACGAGAAAAAACACTTTCATGTCAGCATGTTGTTGTTATTGGACGGCCATTTTGGCTTCTCGACGGAGGGAGCCGAGCGTGCCCGAAGGCTGGCTGAGCCCAGCGGAATGAAATCTGATTGGCTGAAATTTCCACTGGTGTCAGTCACATCAATGAAACTGCACAGTCATAGTACTCTACGCCCTTATTTGGAAAAACTCGGGAAAGTTCACGCGATACAGTGTGTGTGTAAAATCGCTCGCAGTGTTTTATAGTCCGTTTCAACAACTAAAAGAACCGGGTCTGTGCATTCACAAGATGACGCTGTTTCTGTTGATATGCAATATGATAGGCTTCGGGAAATGAAAGTATACGTTGCTAAGGTGTAAAATCAACACTTTTGGACGATGTTTGAAAAATTCAGACAAAATCAACATCAGGAAGCAACTTTCATTTGCAAATATAACACCTTTTGCGACCGATTTAGTACAAAATATGAAAATGACTATAAAGATTAGATGTTGAAGAAGCAAATTATGCGAAAAAACGAAAATCATAAAAAATCATGATTTGGTCAAAATTTCACTACCGTGTCTGGCCTTAAGATTGTACAGTTTGGAAATCAAGTTCCTATTATTTTGAAAAGAAAAAAAAATGATAGGAAACAAATGGCTCTGTCTTGTGAACTTTGAATTTGAGAAAATTTATTTCATTTTATTATTGTTGTTTTGTTTTGTTTTTTTCTTAACCCATTGCCTGGCATTGGACGTCAGACGTGTGTCCCTTTTCTTGCACAGTTATACGCCTACAGAGCTTATCTTTGACGTGCAATTTTCATTAGCAGTTCACAGCTGATAGTTGAAGGGAAGCAACTTACTTTATTTCTCCCTGTCTTCCAGAATATTTTAAGATTGTTTACATCCATTCGACTTGGTACAGCCTGTACTGTATAACTCATTGGCATTAGGAAATTCTGAAGTCACTAGCAGTTTGTCAGAATGGTGTGTTGCAAAGATCGATCTCAGCTCTTTTTTTTTGAAGGTTTACAGCCTTAGAAGTAGCTCAGGAAATACTGAAAGATATGGACAGTGGGGAAGAAAGCCTGTGTAGTGGTGAGGGTAATGATTCATGTGCAGATTTGGATTATGGTGATAACAGTCAGCATCCAGTTTAAGACACAAGAGTGAATGTAACACTGATGTAAATTTTGTGCTTGAGACTGACCAGTCTGCGTCTGTAGCAGAGCAGGAGAAAAGTGACAGTGACCATGAACCAGTTGCCAGCACAAGCACTGTCATTCTACATTTGTAGTTGGAAAGGGAAGGGGGATGATGAGAGGGGTGGTCAGTCAAGCTGGCCACCAGTGGGGAATGGCAGTATCTGTTGGCTGGATGCCAACACAAAACTGGCAGGTGAATTTCTTCTCCCATCAAGCTCTGGTGTGATATTTAGCCACAGGCACCCAACGAAAAAAATTTAACTGGAAATTCTGAATTGTTATGCAGAGAATTTTTAACCAATCCATTTCATGGACATTTTCTTTGACTTAGAATTATGCAAGAACAGTTATACAATGAAATTATGATAAACTTTATCATCTGCTTTAAGTTTTTTTATGAGCAATCATCATGCAAAATTCCAAGGATATATCTTTGTATTTGAGGAGGTAGTGCACGCTTTTTTGTTGTTGTTTTTTGCATTTATGAAACCTGGAGTTTTTCCTTGGCACACAGGAAAGTTGGTTTTTTTTGTGGGTTTTTTTTTTGTGCTGCCCAATCATCTGCATCATTTCAGTGGCATTACTCTCACACCGCTCATTTAGATTCCCCCATACACGGCCACACCCGGGCTGGTCTGTCACAGTTCCAGCATCGGCAGTCTGCAGGGAACCATCAGGTTTCCTGGAGGCCACACACCAGAGGAGACCCTGCGCTGCTGCTGAGTCACTTTGGTGGTGTTCAGTGGTGCCTGTTCTGATTTAACGTACTTAGGACACCACCTACTAAGCCCCCTACTAGCGACATATAATGGCTTAGTCGCGGAGCCAGACTGAGTGACCATCCGTCCCAGGTGGAGACCACCACCACGTTACCCAAACAACCCCCACCCATGAATCTACCGACACCGAAGACATTGACAGGACTCGCCCCAAGCACGGAAGTGGAGTGGTATCAAAACTTGAGGTCACCATGAGAACAGGGCATGAAAGGCCACAGTCTTAGAGACTGTTTTGTTTATATTGATGATGAAGGAGGAGGATGACAGTGTTGCTATGGAGGTCCATTTTGGTTTGGGACTGTATGACTAGGCTGTACTCTACGCTTCCTGTCATAATAATATCCCAGCGTTAACCAGGCCAGAGAGATACAGATACTTGAAGTGTTGGTCAGGTAATTAGAGCAACACGCCCAAAGACGCATCCGTGAAGTGGATGACACTCGACTGTGTGGTCCCAGTCTCCCCATTTAAGCCCATAGCACACTCAACTCTGGGTAGGAGACAGCCTCGGGTCGAAAAAAACCCGCGTCCTCCCAGCCGTCAATCCGCAAAGCTAACCACTTTGCCACTGCGGCTGGTGGAAAGACAAAATTTTTAAAGCATTCAGCAGGCAAGGGGTTAATATAAGCATACATTTTTGCAAAGGCTTGTGTGGGTGTGTTTGTAACCCCCCACCTCCCACCCCCTTCCCCCAACCCTCCCCTGTTTCTCCAGTCTTTCCAGCATTTTTTTTTTCCTTTTAACAGTCTTTTTTGTTGTTGTTTTTGTTTTTAGGTCCAGGAAGATGATTGAAGAAAACCCTGCACACTTGGATGAAGTTCAAAAGATTTTGGAGGTGTGTACAGTCTATTCATCTGACAGAGCGTTTGAGTTAGAGAAGTTAACTCAGTTCAACTTAATTTCTTTTGATCTAATTCAGAGACATTGGATGTGTGGAACAGGTTGTGGTGTGTTATTACAGGATTTGAGGAGTGGGTTATAGTATGTTGTTACCCACTTGGCTCAGGATTTGAGGAATGGGTTATTGCATGTTATTACCCCATGGCTCAGGATTTGAGGAGTAGGTTATTGTATGTTATTACCCCCATGGCTCAGGATTTGAGGAGTGGGTTATGGTATGTTATTAGTACCCACTCATATCCGGAGCCATGGGGAAATTATTACCCCATGGCTCGGGATATGAGGAGTGGGTTTTGGTATGTTATTACCCCATGGCTCGGGATATGAGGAGTGGGTTTTGGTATGTTATTACCCCGTGGCTCGGGATATGAGGAGTGGGTTTTGGTATGTTATTACCCCATGGCTCGGGATGTGAGGAGTGGGTTTTGGTATGTTATTACCCTATGGCTCGGGATATGAGGAGTGGGTTTTGGTATGTTATTACCCTATGGCTCGGGATATGAGGAGTGGGTTTTGGTATGTTATTACCCCATGGCTCGGGATATGAGGAGTGGGTTTTGGTATGTTATTACCCCATGGCACAGGATTTGAGGAGTGGGTTATTGTATGTTCCCATAGCACAGGATTTGAGGAGTGGGTTATTGTATGTTATTACCCCAAGGCACAGGATGCAAGGAGTAGGTTATTATCACATGGCGCAGGATTTGAGGAGTGGGTTATTGTAATGTCATTATCACATGGCACAGGATTTGAGGAGTGGGATATGGTATGTTATTACCACATGCACAGGATGCAAGGAGTGGGTTATGGTATGCTATTAACCCATGGCACATAATTTGAGAAGTGGTTTATCGTATGTTATTATCACATGGCTCAGGATTTGAGGAGTGGGTTATGGTATGTTATTACCACATGCCCAGGATGCAAGGAGTGGGTTATGGTATGCTATTACCTCATGGCACAGGATTTGAGGAGTGGGTTATGGTATGTTATTACCTATGGCACAGGATTCAAGGAGTGGGTCATATGTTATTACCCCATGGCACAGAATGCAAGGAGTGGGTTATGGTATATAATTATCACATTGTACAAGGTGTAAGGAGTAGGCCATGATACGTTAATACCAAATGGCACAGAATTTGAGGAGTGGGTTATGGAATGCTATTACCCCATGACATGGGGTGTAAGAAGTGGGTGTGCTTTGTTGCAGAACGACAAGCGCTATCTGACATTGGAGTGTGTACCTGAGGACCGACACAAGATTCTGATGTTGCACATTGAAGAACTGGAACGAAAAGGACCGCCTCCCCCTCCCACAGCATCAGAGCCTACTCGACGCAGTGGGAAGTGATTTGCTCCTGTCATTCCTTTTAGTCTTACTCTGTTCAGTTTGGTATTGTTGACTTTTTACAGGATGGGCATTGGGAAAGGGGGTGTGGGTGAAACAGAGTGAGACAGGTGTTGAAGGAACTTACTTGATACTTCAGTATCTTTTCGTGCATAGTGCTGTGTGTGTGTGTGGTCATATGTCAAGATGAATGAATTATATATTAACACCTATTAACTGTTCAGCAACTCATCAGGTGAATGTTCTTATAGTGTATTGATGTGGTTTAAGGTGATAATTGTTGATTTGTGGACATCAGCACAGTCAAGGCAGCGGTTTGCACAACCTCCCCCTCTCCCCTCCCACCACACCAGTTCCTCAACTACAGATGATGATAATTTTTCTTTCAGTAAGAAAACTGTGTTAGTTTCTGTTAACATTTGTAGCCAGTCCGTTCTGTTGTTAAAAGCAAGGATAGTCTGTTGATCTGTCTCTGTTTTCACCATCAGCTAGATAGAAGAGTGATTGTGTAATAGTCATAATTTTTGTCTTTAAGGTGAAAATCTGTATCATCACTTGTTTGAAGCAAGCAAACACATTGTAGCTCAAGTTAACTGTACTTCCCCTTATGTCTTTAAAGCGTCGATCAGTTTTTTGAGGAACGTGAGGGGTGAGACATGGTTTCATGGAGTTATTTGTTCACAAGTTATTGTTTTGCTTTTCTTGAGTGTAATTTCAGCTTCTGGATGCATTAATGTCCTGCAAAATGTTCACTTGAGATCATTGATTTATCAGCAAAGGCATTGTTTTGGCTTGCTGTTAGTGCTCACTCTCACAAGCTTTGAAAAAAAAGGGGGGGGAAGTTTAATAAATTTTATCAATAAAATTGTATTTTGTTTGCTTGCGTTCTATCTCTCTCTCTCTCATTAAAAGAGGAAAGCTGTAAAAGATTATTCACTGAAGGAAAATGTTTATTACTTTTGAACCCAATCAAACATATGCATCCATTTGTACAACAAAACAAACTACAACAAATTACATATCTTGATCAATAATTTGATTAAAATCCAGAAAACACAAAGTATATGTTTCCCAATCCTGCCTGTCACAAACAGGACAATAACTAAATACTTGTGCAGTCTGTTGCATATTTCACCAGCCACTGAGCATGTGTTGGAATGTTCTTGTCAGTGTGCCTGTGTCAGTGACAACTTGAAGAAAGGAGACATTAGATGTCCAGTTCTTTCAGGGGGGACAAAAAACTGCTCAAGGCAGAACTTAGTTGGCTTTGTGATGTTTGCTGAAGAGGGGTAACTCTATGCTTGAAAGGAGAGTTTAAAATGTCCATTGTTCACAGAGTGGAGAAATCCAGTATATGTTGCTTGTAACTCCCAGAAGGAGATAGATATCTCTCTCTCTCTTCTAAAATTGGAACATAGGTTTGTTCCCCCTCCTTGTCTACCTGTCTAAATCTCTAGAATTTTAGACACTAGTTCTCAGTGTCAAAAAAAATATGTCAGTTGTGCAGTGCACACATGGCACTGCAGAGTTCTGTATGGAAAAGCAAGGGAGAAAACCACCATCCCAAGTGAGTTAGGGAATGTTTGGAGATTTTTTTCATGTTACTCTTGCGTATATAAATGTATATTTTAACTATTCTGTTCAGCCTTGGCACATCTTGCAAACCAGCAAATGCGAAGTTATGACATTTAGGGGTTTTTTTAATACATAAAATGGACTTACGGGGGAAAAAATTGTACAAGTGGAGCTTGACCAAAAAACTAGCACATCAAAAGAAGAAATAGGAATTGGGACACTGTTTTGTTCTTGCTTTCCTTTTTTAAAAATAGTTTTTCTTGTTTTATTACTGGTATAATTTGAATGTTTTCTCTTGAGTTAAAGAATGCGCACACTGAAATACACACTAAAACATGTAAACTTTTCATTAAGATACATCACATGGCATAGACATATTGCAATATATTTCAAGCAACGGAGTCAACACACACACACACTTATTTATATATATATATAATATATATATATATATATATATAAAGCAACAAAGAAAAATGACACGAACCCATACATAAGCTGAATAAAGCTGAATAGATGTAGGCTTCATTCTTGCTAACATGGATAAACAACAGACTGACTTTGTTCCAAGTTCAAAACACTAGCACAAAGCTGGTGCAGTTGTGGAACCGTTCATAGTCCAACTTCAGGCTAAAGTTGATAGCCAGACCTCTGACAATCCTATTATCCCAATGCAGCTGGATTAGGATATAAAGTGACATGGATGACAAAAATTCTACTCTTTTTCTGAACAGTAATTATGGGGGATCCTCACCCATCCTTTCGAGTGCATATTTGAAATAAAACTTTGAAGTAAAAAAAAAAAAAAAAAAAAAATCAAAATTAGCACTGTAAAACCAGCTGCAAAATCCATAATAAGATTTCCATTTCTGAAGACCCACTTCATTTTGTGCAGTGACAAGAGTTCACAATCACATCAACTTTCAGTGCAATCCCCTATCCTTAATTTTGTGTGCAATGATTTAACTGACTGCCAGAGTTGACTCACTGGGATCATATGGACAGGACACTCATGAAACATTTCAGTTGCCACCATCTGCATGCACTGAAATCAGTTTTTAACCCTTGCAAAACATGACTGTATAAAGCATAACACATTGTATTTAGACAGGTCCTGATGTGTCATGCTGTACCTGTTCATCATTGGTACAAAACATGGTTGAAAGAAAGTATCAAAATATCAGTGCTCAATCTGAACATTAACTTTTTTTAAATTGTTAATTCTATCATTTGGGCAGCATTGAGGTTGTCTGACAAACTATGAGATCATGACCGGTACACAGTGATGCTGATTCTATGTAGCCACTTATCTTCTGGAAGCAAAAGAACACATGTTGTCTGTGCATGCATTCTTTGTTATTTTCATCGTATCTTCTTGTTCCGTCTCTGTTTTACATGATGAATGTTTCAGCTGCATCTGATTGCCTTTTAAATTGTTTAATATGTAACAATAACTTGTAACATAATGATACTTTGTGGTGGTGTTTTTTTGTTATTGTTTTTTTTTTTTTTTTGGGGGGGGGGGGGGGGTTGTTTTTGTCTTGACAAAGTTTAATATCTGAAAAAACTTGGGACATGAAATAATGCCTTTTTCTGAGCACAGTGTAACACAGATATGTTCACCATGTGAAGTGTTTACAAAAAGGAGAATAAGAGTACCATTTTACTGCTAATGCGGTCACCCAACATGTAATTATCCAGCATGCCTCAACATCTAGCTAAAATGACCTTAAAGTAAATTTTTTTAATCAACTATGTATAATTACTGGAATCTAATATATATAACGCAGTCTGTAACACATACATAAAACAACATGCCATGAAGGTATAAAACACAATGTGCCACGCATGCATAAAACAAAAGTGGAAAAAATGGGAAGCATTCATCTATGTTTAGGAGAGGGGGGGAAGAAAATAAAGGCTGGCTTTGCATTCATTTTTCACTTTTAGTCTTTGTGATGCCATCACAGGTAAATGAGCAAGTGCAACTGGAATGCAACAAACACAACAATATTCTGCACAGGAAAAACAAAAACAATTGCCCATATAAACATTTCCATTTACCTTCCCCGCTCCTCTGCTTCTTCTGAGTGCACAAAGCACAGCTGCGAGGATCAAACAAGGGGTGAATTAGTATCTTCCAAAACAATATTTGCTGGATTTCTGTTCAGGTTTTCACATCAACCCTGTCCCTGCTTTTTTTTTCTTTTTTTTTTTAATTCTTTTTTTTAATTCAAAAGAGACAAATACTAAAAAGTTATAATTAAAAAAAAGAAAAAGAAAAAAAAACCACAAACAAGCTGAGCATATACAACAGAAATCCAAACACTTGTTACACTGCATGAATCAAACTGTACTCTGAAAGAAATTGAACTGGGGAGTTTATTGCTGCTTATAATCCAGCAGACCTATAAGGCCATATCAGGACAGTCAAACCATACAAATGCTCTACCATGTCAACACTAAACTGTCACATCTTTTCTTTTTTCTTTTTTTTTAATAACCAAACCAAGACCCATGCAAAACACAGTTTATGACGCATTATCTTAACCATTTAGCTTCTTTGGGCAAGAAAGACTACGCTGTGCTGAGGACATCAGCCCTTCCATTTAGTTTATCATCCCAAGATAACAAAAAATCATAATAAAGGAGAGAAAAAGAGAGACTTCGAAGCCAAAACAATAAATACATTTTTATAAAAAAAAAAAAAAAAAGGCTATATACTTATACAGAACCCCCACACCCCACCAAAAAAAAAAAAAAAAAAAAAATGCAGAATGGACAAACTCAACCTCCTGAAAAACAATAGCTCACAACTTTTGTGTAAGTACTTTGAATCAGTTAACAAAAGATAATTATATTTTATTGTTATAAATTATAGAAAAAGCAAGAACTTGGCAAAAATACATTATCCCACTCAATACAGTGCATTTTTTTTTTTTAAGGTAATAAAAAAAAAAATCTCTTGAATACAAATGAACAAAATAGCATTCATCACATTACACAAACCAACACTGTATCATGAGTTTATCCTTTGGATTAAAAAAGATCACCCACAAGTAAACCATGATAGAAGTTTATAAAGAAGACATACCAAAAACTGTAAACCAAAAAAAAAAAAAAATGGAATGTTTCAAAAAAAGCAACTGATCAATTAAAATCACAACATCTGGTGAAAAATACTATAAAAAATATAAGACATCTCTGGACAATTGTAATCTATATACTCTGCTTAAAAGAAATTATGAGGAACTTCAACAGAATTTCAACTCTCAAACAAAAATACATGTACTAAGTGATTACAAAAACAACTGATGACAACGATAATAATGAAGAATGTAAGAAGTATAAATTTACACAAAATTACAAGGAAACATAATGCAAATAAATACTCTCATTTGCAGTAAAATGAAATTTTGTAAGAGCTACACTGTGTGCAAACAGTAATGAAATCGTTCAACACTTCACCAGAACAGATTTCATCACTCCATGATTGAATTCACTTTCAGTTGACATCAATGAGTGATGGTTTCACTGATTCAAAGAGAAGTGAGAGGGTTAAGTGATAGACTATAGGTTGATATTGGCATGAGAGTCCTCAATGAAAATGATTTGATATGTAAATTATGACTGTGTACTAAATTACAACTTTCCCAGATTATAACTTGACTGAATATAAAATAACTGAGTTAATGGTACCCTCTGAAAAATGGTTTTGCAACAGCTACCCCACGGGAACAACCGTGTGCTAGTCTACCTCTGTGACCACAGTCCTGAAAGACTGCCATCCTTTCCATTAATCTCACTTGTTCACACCACCACAGGCACTGCAATTGCTTACAACGTTCCTGAAACAAAAGAGCATTGGTACAGACATAGTGCAGATACTGCTTGGCTGCAGTAAACCTTTTACAACAAGGGAACCAGTCTCCACATCTTGTCAACACCTTACCTCTCTGCTCCACATGTCAGCACCTTTCTGCAGAAAATCCACACACACAGTGACCTGGGAGTCACAAACATCTCCCACAAAACACTTTGGTGGGCGCAATAGCCGGGTGGTCAATGCAATGGATGTTCACTCTGTGGGTCCCTGGTTCAAAAATCTTGGTAATGGCACCTGGTTAGTAAAGGGTGGAGATTTTTCTGATCTCCTAGGTCAACATATGTGCAGACCTGATAGTGCCTGAACCCCCTTTGTGTGTAGATGAATGCAGAAGATCAAAATACGCACATTAAAGATCCTGTAATCCATGTCATAGTTTGGCGACTTATGGAAACATGAACATAACCAGCATGCATGCACACCCCTAAAAACAGCGTAAGACTGCCTACATGGCGGGGAAAATAAACAAAATGGTCATACATGTTAAATGTTTTATGTCTGAGTGTGCATGCAGACATGACTTAAACCTGACTGGAATGACACAGGAAATGAATGATGAGCACCCAATGGCAGCCATTAGTCGGCTCTACCCAGGTAGGCAGCCTGTTGTGCAAATGACCCTGTGTTTGTAAAGCGCTTAGAGCTTGGTCTCCAACTGAGAATAGGTGCTATATAAGCATCATCACTGTTATCACCTCACATCTCGAGGCACTGCTAACATTTGAACCGCAGATCTTGAACCACTGAGACAAAAATCTCAGTGCTTTCATCACCAGTTACCATGCATACAGCAAGGCCTTCAGCAATACAGTATTGGTCAACCCCTTGCCACGGCCATCCACATCAAATCCTGAACCACATTTCTTACATGCCGAGCAGGCATGGTTCTCGCAAGACGGGCTAGGAAGGTGCATTTCTTTTGTCCACCTCGTGGCAAGAGTGGCTATGTTCTAGCAAGTCAAGTCTAAGAAGCCTTCAGAGCAACTTCGCTGCAATGTTAGAATAAAATCTACTTCCCGCCTCGCATTCGTTTCTTTGTGCATGTACTCCTTGCCCTTGCCACCAGCATGTGAGCATGCTTGAAATAGGAAACACATCACTACAGTACAACTCTGGGACAACTCCACCAGAAACCCAGCCCCCCTCCACCAGATCCCAGCCCTGACCTCAACCCCTCCTAGATCAAACTGCTACAGCATTTATCTTGTGCACTGCTGCCAACCACATTTATTGCAAGGAAAGTCTTACATCAACTGGTCTTTGAAAGTATGCTTGATTCTGAGCACTTAACAAATACAAAAAAACAAAGATTCAAGCAAAGATCACAGTGACTGAGCACAAGGTTAAAAAACCATAAAAAAAAATACAAAGATTCAAGCACAGATCACAGTAACTGAGCACAAGGTTAGTCACCAACTGATTCCTGTGGTGAATGTAGCTTTCTTTTCATATTTTTCATTTCATTTTATTTTTTTACTATTCAACCAATCATACATTGTAATTTGTATGGATTCCACCACTTCAAAAACAAACAACTTTATGCTAACCATGTTTTGATTTTCACTGGAGAATGGAAACTGGACCATGCCACCCATGCTGTTCCAACATGAGTCCCCCCCCCCCCCCCCCTCATCACTGGAACATGGCCTGTCACTCCTTTTCTCCTACCTCCCAGAATTCGACAACTTTCTATCATACAGTTTGGGCCTGAAACCTTTTTTTCCTTTCTTGTACACAGCTCAACACCACCAGTTCAATCTTTATGTATGTGTGTGTGTGTCTGTGTGTGTGTGTGACTGTGTGTGTGTGAGCATGCATACATGTATGCAATAACAGTCTACTGCATCTGATCAGCATGTTTTCAACAGTACCCGACAGGAATATCTGACCCAATATTTTTTTTCCATATCATCATGGGTCAGATTTAAGGAGCTGAGCTGATGGTTATGATTCAGACAAAATGAAAACACTGCAGGTGCTTTAAAATCAAGACTCACAGAAATCTTATAAAAAATAATTCATCATAATGCAGAATGCATTCAAGCATCTGAGTGACAAAGTCTTTGCATCCTAGTCGTGTAATCTAACCCTCATTTGTCATTAGTCCACATAAGTAAACATGTACAAACTATCAAAGCAACCCGACTGATCTATCATATGCATTGTTACATATTCTATTTCATACCAATGGAAAGAATTCATGTTCCAAGTTAAATGTTTTCCCTAAAGAAAAAAACAAACCCAAAAACCCACAATGTTTTCCCCAAAGAAAAAACAAACCCAAAAACCCACAACCAGAAGGAAAAGAAAATTCACCTTTTTTCAGGTCACAAACACCCTCACTGAATGAGTATCCCAATCAAAAATACACTGTTTCGCTGTTTACAATGCAAGACAGTCAATCTTACATTCTGTCTCCACCTTGCTGATGGACCAAAGGTACATGAGGCCAAGAGAGAAAGAAAGCAGCAAACAAGTTTGTTGTTCTCTGTTAAGACAGGCACATATTATCTTGAAGTTATGTGCCTTTGTTTCACAAAGAAAAACATTGCTTGCTGACTGTTCAATATCAGTTTCATTAAATTGTGCAAAGCTTGGTTAATGCTTTGACTTGCTTGTGTTTCATTTTGTTCCACTTTTATTTTTTACCTTAATAAATATATGCTTTTAGAACACTTTATATATTTCTGTGTGTTACGAAGGCCGGCAAACATGCATGTAACACTAGCAGCATGTGTTCCAGGCATCCAGTATTGCTTGAATCTTGCAGCAACCAGGTAAATTACAGTTGTTCATCATCATCATCATTATAATCATCTGTATTCCTCATTTTGTGGTCATCAAACTTGTCATTTATTTCTTGTCCATGTTTATATCTTCGTCCAATGAAGGCATCCAAAATGCCAGCATCTTCCTGCCCATTATCATTCAGATCTGATCTTTTCAAGTTTTTGTTTTTATCATCAGGGAACTTGAGCTGACTGTGCTGCCTGTTGGTGTCTACTGCTGGTTTCTCATCCCCCTGACCTCCTCCTCTCTGGCCTCGGGCAGGGGGTACCTGCTGCAGCAAGCTTATGGGTCGATGCTCCCCTTTGGGGGGTCCCTCGACAGAGAGCGGCCTGTACTGATTGACGCTGCCTTGTGCTTGTTGGTTTGGCTGCAGCCTTTGAGAGTTCTGTCCCAGCCCTTGAGGCCTTTGGACTTGCTGATTGAGGAAACTGTGTTGGTTCTGAAGCTGGCCGTTGCGACTGGCCACAGCCCCCTGCAGATTCTGATTCACCCTGTGTTGACTCTGTCCTGAAGGAGGTGGGATGTGAGTTTGAGGAAGGTTCTGAGCCTGTGGAAGTCCTCGCACATACTGCCTCAGTTCCTGCTGACCTTTCCCGCTCTGGCCCAGGACCACCTGATAGTTCACTGGCTGCTGCCTTTGTGCATTCTGAACGTAGGGTTTGACAGCTTTGGGATCAGCATACTGCATTTTGCTGGGGCCGCTGGGTCTTCCACGCAGGTATGGACCTGGAGTTTTCAAGAGTGTGCCAGACAATACTCCTTGGTTGCCTAGACCACTCTTGCTACCAGTGCCTTGTCTCGGAACCATCCCTACCCCCTGCTGTCTGGCACTGCCGTGTGCAACATTGACCTGACCTTGACCATTAACTCCATAGGGGTTCATCTGCTGTCTGGCATTGACAGGCAGCACGTTATGAGGACCAGGCTGACCTCCAACCTGCACTGCCTCTGGCTGGCCCTCCGTCCTGCTGGGGGCGCTGCTGGGATCTGGAAAAGGGCGTGCAGGCCAGTGCTTGGGTTCCAGAAGTTTCTTGGCTTTGGTGTGCAAGTCAGTAAGGTGGTTTACTGGCTCCTCGATGTTGGTGGCAATCCACTCATCGACAGTCCACTTGTCGTAAATCTCTGTGAGATCACGGCGTATGGGACTGATTGTCTCTCTAAGTCTGGTTATTACCTGAAACATCAAAAGCACAGATGCTTGACCACACACACACACACACAAAGCACACAACATGCATGAACACATAAGCAATCAAATATAGGAATGGCCTTAACAGTACTATGCAGAATGTCCATCATTCCAAAGTAAGGCCAAAGACAAATCATAAAGCTGGGACTGTTCTCGCCTGGGCCATCCATTACACCTTTGATGCTGGTCAAGGCATTTGTCTTTCAGATTACACAAGCCTGCTGCATAAAGCCATTTGCATCACACACTTGACACACAGACTAACAGAATCCAAAAACTTACTTGTTACAAAATGCTTCTAAATAAATGAGTTTAAATTTGTGAACAAATACAAGCACGCAGGAAGAAGTAAAAATGGATGGTTACACATTACCAAGAAGCATGCACTTTAAGCGAAACAGTTCAGATCATACAAAAACTAGCTGTGTACTGGCAAAGAGTTTTGTTTGTTTGTATCAAAATGTTCAATATCTAGGAACAGGAATTGGAACGTTGATAATTTTCTTCTTTTTTTTCTTTTTTCTTTTAATTACTACTAACAACAAGCAAACAAATGTGTTGGGGGTGGGTGGGTAGTGGAAGAATAACACAGGCAAACAAAGAACATCTGACTTAACACAACACACTCACTTTCACAATGACACACTTGTTTTCACCCTGCCTGTTCCCTAATTAATATAAATCTATATTTACCCACCCAAAGCTCTCTCTCTCTCTCCCCCTGTGTCTCTCTCTCAGTCTCTGACCTTGTTCAGTTTTGGAACTAGGGTCTTCATCTGGCCTGGGTTGGAGATGCCTCGCTGGACGTGAAAGTCGGTCATCCAGCCAGAGATGCGTTCTTGCAGCCCCCTGTCGCGGCGGTACGCCTCCATGATGCCCCACAGCTGCTGCACTGCATACAGCACTGGGCTGCCTGGGAATCTGCAGTCCTGTGTCACTGCCCAGCTGCCCTTCACCAGTGCCGGAAACTCCAAGTCCAAGGGGTTCGAGCACTTCAGCACGTCCCCCGCCGCCTTCATCTCCTCGCGACCGAACCCCCCACTCTTCAGCGCTTGCATGCTGAGGGAGAGCGAGGGCAGCCCCACGGGGAGAAGCTCGCACAGTGCGGCGAAGTGGTCGTACCGCTGCCAGCCCGTGAACATGATGCCGCGGAAGTTGATCTTGTTGGCGCCGCTGGCCTGTATGCCGAACTTGCGAATGATGCTGACCCACTGCAGGTTGTTGTCAAGGTGCACTGTGGCGTTGGTCAGAATCTGAGCGCTGCCCGTGGCCCCTTTATAAGAATTGTAATAATAAATATATATATAGCCCTCTGTCCAGAAAACTGCTTTACAAAACACATGATATTATACTTGAGACATGACATCAATGTTACATATACACACCAAAATGTACTTAGTAAATTATACACACACACATAAGCACAGTGTATACATACATCAAAACATATATCCATATGTACAATATATACCCCCCCCCCCCCATGCCCCCCTTCACCCCAAATGCATACACACAAACACAACATCCACACAGACACACAATTACACAATGTTCACACACACACACACACAAACACACATTTGCACACACATGCCTTTGAATGCTGAGGCCACCCAGACGCCCGAGAACAGTTTGCTGTAGGTATCCCAGGTGGCTGGGGGGCACACGGTTAAAGATGTCATGCTGGTAGTACCACACCACTGGCTCCACCAGGCCTGGCAGTTCAGAGTCCTGTCACACACACACACACACACACACACCCACACGCACACACACACAATGTGAAGTCTGGATCTGTGAATGACTTGTGTGCGTGTGCGTGCACATGTGTGTGTGTCTTGAGTCTGTGTTGTCTGTGTGAGTTTGTGTGTGTGTATGTGTGCGTCTGTGTGTGTTTGGGTGGGTGTGTGTATGCACATGCATGTGTCTGTGTCTGTGTTGTCTATGTGTGTGTGATGTCTATATGTACGTGTGTTCCTGTTTGTGTCCGATTTTGTCTGTGTGTGTGTGTGTGTGTGTGTGATGTAATCAGGGTATCCACAGTAAATCCTAAATCATAACAGAAAGAATCCAAAATCATAACAGAAAGAATGAAATAACCTGCAAGGCCAAAGCTCAAGCAAGTCCCCACTAGTATCACATCAACTTCTTCAACTAGTATTCAATGTCACAATGTCGTTCATAAAACACACACACACACACACACACACACAAAACAGCCCATGACAAACAACAGCAAACTTACTGCCAGATCACTGTAGGGCAGTGAGCGAAGCCAGTCATCCCAGATGAGGGACTGGACGCCGGGGAAGCTGGACTTGAGGTGTCGGGCCACCTTGGCCACATGCTGCAGAAAGAGCTTTCCTGGAGTCATCCTTTGGCTCGTCATGAAGGTGTTGCTCTGACCCTGACCCAAGCCGTACACTTCGTCACAGCCCAGGTGAATTCTGCGTGATTCTGGGTGAGCTTTCAGAACCTGGCACAGAAAAATACTTTCATCAACTGTAACATGTAGAAGTCTGACCAAGCGTCAGAGCCATTCACTGACACGATAATATTAGTATATTTATATGACAAGAAAACCTCCTCAGCTTCTGTTCCTTCTGTTCTGTGAATGAAGCTTTCAAATATATCACCATTTTTACCTATGCCATACATAAGCCAATTGGCTGTTTTCCAAAGCTGTACTCTGTGCTTACTTTCATAATGGTATCCTGGCATTAACCGGACCCTAGAGATACAGACACTTGCAGTTCGGTGAGGAAATTAGAGCAACACACCCAAAGACGCATCTGTGAAGTGGATGAAAAATGATTGTATGTTCCCAATCTTTTCTGGGTATAATCGGCCGTGGGCCAAAAAAACCCACCTCTGCTTGGACTAGAGCCTGCATCTTCACAGCCATCAGTCCACACCGCAAACCACTTTGCCACAGCAGCTGGTTCAAATAATGACTTTTAATAGAAGCTTTTATTTTTTTCCTATCCTTTGTTTAGACTCCTCTTCCTTGGTGTGTTCCTGCTGCTGCAGTGAACATGGGGTTTACAGCACACTAGTCAAACATGGTCACACACTGCAACAAGTGACGGGAATAAACATACCTGTTCGTTGTTAAAACAGACAGACAACAAAAACAATCAACAAAAAGGAATACAAAACAAAGAGAACACAGTATCTTTTCCTACAATTTTCTTTTTTCAGTTTCCAGTTTCCATTATTCAAAATGCACTGCATGTAGTCTTCTGTCCTTTGCTGTACAGTCACAACAACACATAATAACATGCATTTATAAACAAATATTAAAAAAAAATTTTTTTTAAGGTATCAACTGACGTGATCAAGCATGTAAAATACCAGTGAGAACAATTCCTCCCTGACTGTCCTTCATTGTCTTTGTCAACACAACACATAATACACACAGGCATTCAGTGTGCTAAGTGTTTTAATCATAAAAGCATATAAGAATTTTTATAAAAACCTGTAGTGATGCTGTCCAATTATCAACTGACCAAACAACATTGCGATAATGAAAAAAAGTACAAAATGTCTCTGGAATTTCAATATACTTTCTGCATGTTTTCAGTACAGCCCTTTAGTCCTGTATTATTCTGTGATTACTCAGATGATAAATGTCTCTTTACGAAAAACCAAAACCAAAACTAAACTAAATAATCCAAACACACCATAACAACACCCCCAAAAGAACCCACCTGCTCCAGCATGCTGTATATCAGCATATAGGAGTCCCCTCTGACTGGGGTGAGAACCTGTGGCGTATAGTCATGCTCACGCAGACCTGAAAACTCCTTGAACTTGAGGACAAACTCCATGTGACCGAAGGTCTGCACAAGGGGAATTATCTCCAGCCCGCTGTCCTTGGCAGCAGTCTGAATGCGCTGCAGGTCAGACAGGGAGTATGCCCTGCCTGACGCCAGCACTGACAGGTTGCCAAAGTAAGGGAACATGTCCTCGTATTCCATCAGAATCCCTGTGGCCCCCATTGTTTTCAGGAGGGGGAACAGTTTCTCCAGGTACGACACCAGGGGAGGGGCCCCCTTCAGGTCGAGGTGAACGATGCGTTCCAGCTTGGAGAAGTACTCCCCGTCTGTCGAGTCTGCCTCCCTGAAGAGCAGAGGGTGGGACGATTTCTGGTCTTGGTGCCTGTCCTCATGGTTCTTTCTCTTGAGGGTGTTGTCAATGTTCTTGCCATAGCCCTGGGCGGCCTTCTCCTCTGCGATACGTTCCTCATCGATGCGGTCCTGCAATGCCTTTGCTTTCTTCCACTGTTCATTGGCCATCTGCAACAAGAGACAAAATGTCAATCATAGCAATGGTCAAAGGGCAATTCAATAATTCATACCATATGTTTGTTGTTCAAAGTTTCAGCTTCAGTTTCAAGGAGGTATCAAAGCATGAAGACTGATCCATATATGCCACATCCAATGCCTAAAAAAGAAAAAAGCTTTAAATCAAAAATTAGATATAACTGGCAAATCAGCCAGCTCTCTAAAATAAGAGACAATGACTTCCAAGGGTGTTCATTAAAGTCTACAACAAAAAGACTGTTCATGGTTCACTTTCTTATTCTTCTTTGTTCGTGGGCTTTAACTCCCCAAGTTCACTTGTAAGTTGTATGTACACGTGTGGGCTTTTTACATGTATGACTATTTTTACCCCACCATGTAGGCAGCCACACTCCAGGGTGTGCATGCTTGTTTCCATAACCCACCGAATGCTGACATATATTACAGGATCTTTAATTGCATATTTGATCTTGTGCTTGCATATACACACGAAGGGGGTTCAGGTACTAACAGGTCTGCGCGTAATTATGTTGACCTGGGAGATTGGAAAAATCTCCACCCTTTACCCACCAGGCGCTGTTACCAAGATTCCAACCCGGGACCCTCAGACTGAAAGTCCAACGCTTTAACCACCCATCATTTTCTTATGAATTCTGAAATATTTCTTTCTGCCTCCTTCTTCCAAGCTGTTTCAGTATTATCACTTCCCACGATTCATTTCAGTGATGGATGATGCATTACTGATGCAGTATCTCCTAAAATTATCCATACAAATGTGACAATGGGTGGACAACATGTGAGCTAATTCTGCCAATGCAACTCTGCTTACATTTGGTATCAAATTATCTGCTAGATCAAATGGGACAATGCTCATAACATTATTTGTTTGTTTTTTGCCCCCACTGAATCCATCAATCAAAATATGAAATTCAAGTATATTTGTCAAGTTTGGTTGGATATGTTTTTTTTTTCTTCTAATAGCAGCACCATGAATTCCACAAGAAAGAAAACAAGATCTCTAAACAGCACTAAAGGTTACATTCACAGGCAGATCTTAGTCTCAAATTCTGGCTGTATCTTGTGGGTTAGAGTGAAGATTTTTTCAATCTCCCAGGTCAGCATATCTGCAGACAAGTTTGTGCCTGAACTCCCTTCATGATGCAAAACATCAAATTCACATGTTAAACATCCTGTAATCCATGTCAGTGTTTGGTGGGTTATGGGAACATGAACAAATCCAGCATGCACACCCCTGGAAAAAAAAAGTACAGCTGCCTAAGTTATGGGGTAAAAACAGCCATACTAGTAAAGACCCATTTATTTAAGTGTATGTGGCAGCTGCAACTAAAGGAAAAAACAACTCAAACATACCATCTACTGATAGGAAATATCACTCCACAGCCATCCCCAATAACACAAGTAACAGAGCCAGTGCAAACAAACAGCCTGAATTTGGCTGTGCAAAGGTTTAATTCATTCTACTCCAGGTACAAGATAATTCGTACCATGATCATTCCCTCTGTGGACCAGTTACAAGTATTCTCGTACCAACACACTATTGTAATTTTGTTCATTCTTGCTTGGTACAGTTGGCATTCTAAACTGAACCGTTTACTGATTCCAGAAGTGTGAAAACAAAGCTTTGATTGATTAAAACAATAATTTTCCATCAATTTTCACTGTTTTAGTGAACCACCCTGTCTTATCTGCAGTGGTCTCATGTAGTGCTGGTCCAGGGGAGTTGAAGCAGGCATGTAGCTGCGGGGTAGAACAAGTTAGAATAGCACTGGCATTAATATCATGACACAAATCCTTGAAAACGAAATGACACACCATGGCTTCGCATATGAATGTGTGGAGGTGGAGGGTGAGGGGTGTGGGGGGGTGTTGAGAGGTGTGTGTATGTGTGTGTGTGTGTGTGTGTGTGTGTGTGTAGATACATGCATGTGCCTATGTGTGTGTGTAGATACATGCATGTGCATATGTATATACATGTGCATACATGTGCATGTGCCTATGTGTGTATGACAATGTGTACTCATGTTTGTGTGCAGCTAAATATACACCCCAGGCTCGTCATTTTTGCAACGCTCTGCTGATCACAGCACAATGATCATTTCGCATGATACACAATCCCCTCCTATGAATATTCTGAACATGAAAAAAGCGAGAATGCAAAGACTGTCAATCTCAAATCTGAGACCACTACCTCTCTGGGAAGAATACACACACTCATCTCCACATCTATGACTGATCCTTTCCGCCTGTCCCCTTTTAATCTTTCTGTACGCTATTCCCCAACTGTGCTGCACAGAAGTCTTCAACAAACACGTCATATAAAGAAAAAGTTGATTGCATTTCAAGCAGACACAACTACTGATTGGTTAGAGAAATGGACTTTTAAACTCTGCCCAAGCACTTGTTTAAATGAGCAAATATTTAAACAAGAGCATATACATGCATCGTGCACATAAGCTACCGTGTGTGCATGAGCCAGAAAAATATTATGTGTGTGCATGTGCACGGAAATAGAGGGGAGAGAAACAACAAAGAGACAGACATAATGCTATCTATAATTCACATTCTAACCTTGACACTTTAGTTTTACCTTCAAGGACTACGAAATTAACTTAATAATAGCATCCTTATGTTACTGATAAAATATCTGTCTCAATGGTTTAATACATTCTTATTTCTTACGTGTTCGTCACAAGTGTTAAAGAAACAAATATTATCAACATACACCCAACCCCGAAAATGGAAAACAGTTGCCTCAAACTCAAAGGCAGGAACGCTTGTGAAATGTCAAGAATTATACACTGTTATGTTACTTGCATGCACAGCAAGAACAAGGAGACTTTGGCTCAAAACAAACTTAGTTTTAATTCTGCATGTAGTGTGCGCCATTACACAGACAGGTGGGGAGAGGAAGAGTACGAGTGATTTCCCCTTACTACTCTTGACTCTCGACCGAAGTGTATCAATAATGTAACATCCCCTTTCTTTTCAAGAAGATGGACATACAATGAAAAACGAGTGAGAAATAAAACTAAAAATAATGAAACCAAAATTACAAAACCGTTTCGACACGATCGACATTTCTGACACGACCGGTTTTCCGACATGAACGATACAGTCACTTTAAAGCATAGATAAAGTCTTTCATTTTGGTACTCTTGATTGCACGACCAGAATGAGTACGGATCGGAATCTTGGTGGGACTGGGACAGGGTGGAGACTTCACAGGGGTCAGCATTGGAGTTGGCACAGGAGCTGGCACGGACTTCACAGGGCTCGACACAGGCTTTGACCGGAATTCAGGCATCTCAGTCTGGACAGTATCAGGATGTTGCGTAGCAAGCTGATCAGGCACAGGGGAATCCACCAGGTTCAGGGTCAGGTGAGACATGAGGAGGTTCAGGAATCAGCTTCTCAGTCTTTCTCAGGTGAACTCTATTTCGATGGTAGACAGCACCATTTTCAGTTTCGATCTGGTATGATCGACCATCACGAGCTATGACCTTTCCTTTGGACCATTTCTTCTTTCCAAGAGCAAAGGGCTGCATGACGACGTTATCACCTTCACGCAAGGGTGGTAAGTCTTTGGCGCATTTATCGAAGTTCAGCTTCTGTTTCTTTTGATGCAGTTTCAGTTTTTCAACTTCAGAGGTCTGGAGTTCTGTCTTCAGGAGATTCTTGGAAGTTGGAATCAAAGTTCTTGTGCGACGATTCAGGAAACGTTGTGTTGGACTTGTTCCTGTACTCTGATTTGGAACATTTCTGAAGTTCAGGAGCGCTAAGAACTGGTCCTTGCCTCTGTTCTTCAACATCAGGGACATTGCTGATTTGACTGCAGATTCAGCATTTCCATTGCTCTTGTGATTGTATGGGTCAGAAAGAATATGTTCAAAGTTATATTTCTCAGAGAATTTCTTAAATCTGTCTGATGTAAATTGTGGTCCGTTGTCAGAAACAACAATGCTTGGCAGACCATACCTAGCAAAGTGGAATCGCAGTCTGTCAATGACAGAGGACGATTTTGTGTTCTGAAGTCTGTCTATTTTCCCAAAATTGGAAAAAATAGTCCACAGTTACCAGACAGTCTCTGCCTTCAAATTCAAGTACATCCAAGCCAATCTTTTCCCAAGAGCGAGAGGAGATCTCGTGGGGCTCAACATCTCTGGTTGGTTCGCAGATGCATGTGTCTGGCATACTTCTCAAGTCGAGATGAAGTTCTTGAGTTCTTTGTTCATACCTGGCCAGTACAGGCATTCTCTTGCTCTTCTCAGACAGGCATCAATTCCGCTGTGAGTTTCATGAAGTGCTTGCTTCATCTCTAAGCGCATGGAAGTAGGAGCAACAACTCTTTCTCCATTGAAGATCAGACCATCTTGAGAAGTCAGTTCATCACTAAAACTGAAATATGGGGTCACTTCAAGTGGTAGGTTGGACTTATCTTGTGGCCAGCCATTCATGATGACAGATTTCACTTTCTGTAGACTAGAGTCTTGTTCAGTTGCTGTCTTCAGCCTTTGCAGTCTTTTCTTCTTGATAGGTAGGGTGGTCAACCATGCTGATGTGCTCGAATTCTGCTTCAAACTTTCCTTGCTGGTCGATGTATGAACGAGGGCATCGGCAACGAGTAGTTCTTTTCCTTTCCTGTAGGGGACCTGGACATCGTAGCTACAGATATGCAGCATCATTCCTTGAAGTCGTCTTGGTGCAGAGGACAGGGGGTTTTGCAGGATTGATTCATGGGGTTTGTGGTCAGTCTGGACTTTCACAGTTCTGCCGAATGTGTACTGATGGAATTTCTCGACAGCGAAGACGATAGCAAGAAGTTCCTTCTCTATTTGGGCATATCTTGTCTCCGTTTCAGTTAGGGAACGGCTAGCATAGGCTATAGGATGTTCATTTCTGGAGAAGAACAGCTCCAAGTCCACTCTGACTAGTGTCACATTGGATTTCAAGTTCTTCCTTCGGGTCATAGAATGCTAGCACAGGTGCTGTAGTAACAAGTCTTTGCACAGTTGCGAAAGCTTCATCATGGGTTTCAGTCCATGTCCATTCCACTTCAGAGTGTGTGAGTTGTCTTTTGGGCTGTAAGACATCAGAGAGTCTTGGCAGGAATTTGGATAGGTAGTTGACAAAACCACAGAAACGACGTGCACCTACCATGTCTTCAGGTTTCGGCATCTTGAGTACAGGCTTGACCTTCTCAGGATCGATCTTGAGACCATCGCAGGTGACCAAATGTCCTAAGAAAGAGATTTTGCTCTTGCGAAGTTCAAGCTTCTCTGGATTCAGTCGAATACCAAGGGTGCGGCATCTCTCAAGAAGTGCTCGAAGGTTTGCATCATGAGACGCAGTGTCTTCACCATAGATAATGATGTCGTCAGACACTCCGATAACACCATCTAGACCTTCCAGTGCTTGGTCCAGGCATTTCTGAAACAGTTCACTGCTCACGGACGTACCAAATGGAACTCTCTTCCAGCGATACCGTCCAAAAGGAGTCTGGAATGTGGTAAGTTTGCTGGATTCCTCATCCAGATGAACATGCCAGTAAGCATTTCTCAGGTCAAGTTTAGAGAAAACTTTGGTGTTGTTGAGCTTTGGAAGGATGTCTTCCATCACTGGTAGTAGGTGGTGTTCACACTTGATAGACTTATTCAGGTCTCGGATCAATGCAATCACTTCAGACTCCAAAGCATGTGGTATGCGGCAAGAGGGAGAAAAGACCGGTGACACAGTGTCGTTGACTTGAATATGAGCTACTCCAGGAAGACCACATTGGTCATCTCCATACACGTCTTCATACTCAGAGAACAGAGGATCAGAGTCACAGTCAATCTTAGCAACACTTTCAAAATTCTTGTAGTGCACAATAATGAGCTTCATATCTTCTGAAGTTTTCTTGCCGATCAGCGTTGTGGAATCTTCTTTCACTACAACAAACTCAGCCTTGAGCTTCTGGCCTGTTTTTGGGTTTCTCACAGTAAGCACAGCTTTTCCTCTTGGTATCAGCACTGAACCATTGTACATATGAAGTTTGGTTTTGCAGGGCTCAAGCTTAATTCCCTTGACATGCCTAAAACTTATCACATTTACACTGGCTCCAGAATCAATTTGACATGTCACAGTAGCACCTTTGATTATCATCTCAGCCTTGATAATCTTCCCTTGTTGTGAGGATACAGCGAGACATGATTCAGTCTTCAGAGTCTGAACTAGCTGAATCGGAGTCAACAGCATGAACCTTAGTGTTCTGCCTACATTTGACGGCAAAATGGTTTCTCTTTTTGCACAGCTTGCAAGTCTTACCCCAGGCAGGGCAATGTTCCTTCTTCATTTTATGTGTCTGGTTACAAAATTTTCATTTCTGTTTCAGCTGTCCTTTCTTTCCTTTCTTCAGACCTTTTGATGAAACAACATTAGCTTCGGCTGAAGCTTCCTCAGACTTCATGGACTTCAACTGTTGTGAAGTGCTCTCAGCTGCACAGCACTTGTCAATGCAAGCCTGTAGAGTCAGATCAAGTTCTTGAAGCAGACATTCTCTTGTAGCATTGTCTCTGATACCCAACACAATGCGATCATGAAGAAGCAAGTCTTTGTTATGCTCACAGAAGTTGCAGGTCTTGATAAGAATATGCAAAGCAGCGACGTAATCCTCAAAAGATTCTTCAGGCTTTTGATCTCTCATGCTGAATTTGTAACGCTCAAAGGTCTCATTGGTTCTACCTATCAAGTGATTATCAAAGGCAACAAGAATGTCAGCAACAGTGTGATGCTCAGGAAGTTGCACGCCATTATACACACTAAATCCTTCAGGGCCTAAGGTGTGGAGAAACAATGTTTTCTTGTAGGGTTCTGTCTCTTCTTGAAGTCGGGTTATAACACAATAGTTGTCCCACATTTGTTTGAATAGCTTCCATTCAGGGGCTCCTTTTTTCACACTGAGAGGAGAGGGAGGATTGACACAAGCACTGTGCCCATGCTCACGATAAACTTCACCACCATTAGGATTTGGAGGGTTAGCACCACCTTCAGCATTCTCATCTGCCATTGTGTCACAAAATGAAGTAAAGTGTGTAACGGGTAAGTAATATCAGAAGAGTAGCACTAAGTATGCAGCAGGAGTGTACCAGAAGAAATGGAGATTCATTCACAAATTCTGCAGAGTTCAGCAATCCACGCAGGACTCAAACAGTACATAGTCAAAACAGCCTTCCTCGCCTACAGCAATACCAGTCACAGCACAGAATAGCAATCAGCAATACCCACAGGACTAATGCTCTCTCGAATGAGGTCACCACAAAACACGGGAACAAGAGAGTGTAGAAATCAATATTTCTATGAATAAATAACCTACTCACAGTCTTTTAGGTTAACAGTCAGATGCAGAAAACCACAAGCTGCCACCATATTATGTTACTTGCATGCACAGCAAGAACAAGGAGACTTTGGTTCAAAACAAACTTAGTTTTAATTCTGCATGTAGTGTGCGCCATTACACAGACTGGTGGGGAGAGGAAGAGTACGAGTGATTTTCCCTTACTACTCTTGACTCTCGACCAAAATGTATCAATAATGTAACATACATGAAGAATATATTTGATAGATTACCCTCTTCTCTCCTGCCCCACCTTTTTCTTCCCAGTGTTTGAAAGAAACACACACACACACACACACACACACACACAAATCCAGTACACTACATGTGAAAAGTCAAGTCATAAATATTGGGAAACAGGTACACAAAATCATCTATTACAACTGAATTTATTGTGGTAGGTTACAAAGTGACAGAATTCTTACCCACATTTCATGTTTTTTGTTGAGGCCAAAGCAACCAAATTGTTATCTACAGTTGATTTACTTGTCCAGGCCACAGCAACAGAATTCTTACAAGCATTTGATTTCTTTGTGGAGGCCAAAGTGACAGAATACTTATCTGCATAAGATTTCTTTTTTTCGAAAGCCAAAACAACAGAATTATTATCTACATTTGATTTACTTGTCCAGGCCAAAGCAACACAATTCTTGCCTGAATAAGATATCTTTTTTTTTAAGCCAAAGCAACAGAATTCTTACCTGCATTTAATTTCTTTGCTGAAGCCAAAGCAGCAGAATTCTTACTCAAATTTCAATTTGTTTGATGAGGCTAAAGTGACAATTTGTAATTGCATTTTACTTTGTTATTCAAGGCCAAAAACAATAGAATTTATACATGCATTTCATTTCTTTGTGGAGGCTAAAGTGACTGAATACTTACCTATATAGCTTTCTTTGTTGAGGCCAAGGCAACAGAATTCTTACCTGCATTTAACTTCTTTCTCGAGGCCAAAGCAACAAACTGATGCCTCTATGATCTATCTCAATTTTTTGTCAAGACAAAAGTAACCGAATTTATTCCTCCATTTCAATATTTTTGTATAGGCAAAAGTGATAGAACTCTTAACTGCATTTAATTTCTTTCTTGATGCTAAAGCAACAGAATCCATACCAACATTTCTTTTTTCTTTTTTTTTCTTTCTTTTTTTGTATAGGCAAAAGTAGCAGAATTCTTACCTACATATCAATTTGTTCATTGAGGCCACAGCAACAATATGTACCTGCATTTCAATATGTTTGTCAAGGCTAAAGTAACAGAATTAGTGACAAAATATTTACCTGCATTTTAATTTGTTTTAAAGATAAAAGCAACAGAATTATTACCTGCATTTCAAATTGTTTGTAGAGGCCAAAGCAACAGAATTCTTACATGCATCTGAGTTTGTTAGTCATGGCCAATGCAACAGAATTCATATCTGCATTCTAATTTGTTTGTTGAAGGAAAAACAACATAATCTGTGCATCCATTTCAATTTTTACCTGCATTCTGATTTCTTCATTGAGGCCAAAGCAACAGAATCCAGCATTTTGATTTCTTTGTTGAACTTGATGCCAAAGCAACAGAATTCATACCAGCATCTAAATTTATTTTGGGGGGAAAAAGCGTCAGAATTCATACCTGCATTTCAATTTCTTTGTTGAGGCCAATGGGAGGTTCCTCAATGATCCCTACTTGCCGCTCCCTGTCCCACTGCTCCATATGACCTGGGCCTATCCCTTGCACCGACGTATAGCTGACTCGGGCGGCAGAGCCGAAGTAGTTGCTCCAAGCATAGTAGATGGCCACCAACACCGCCGTCCCCAGAAACACACACACCATGAAACCTGATCGCCCTCTGAATCCCATCCTCAGCTTGGAATGCTTGCGTCTCATCAAAGAAGATAAATTCCTGAAAACATTTGCACAATGTGATAACCCTATGGCCCAACTGGCTTATTCTCTGCTTGGAATGTCAGCAAAGAAGATAAATACCTGAAAACAATTCACACAAATTGATAATCCTACTGGAATGTTTGCGTCTCATCAAAGAAGAACACCTGAAAACAACCAAACAATGTGACAATCCTTTTGTCCGTCTGTCTTATCCTCACCTTTGAATGTTTACTTCTCAGCAAAGAATACCTGAAAACAATTATGCCTCTACAGCTTAGAACAAAAGGGGCAACAAGTCAACCATATAATTAGATTTGGACTTTCAATCTGCATAATAGCAAAAAAAATTTGCAAGAGACCTTGAACAGAGGCACATTCTTCCTCCAAATCAAGGTGGATACAGAACAGGTAAGTGTACAAGGAAAAATACACAGATTT
>NC_134877.1:53464216-53631716 GCF_041734735.1 Babylonia areolata
AGAAATATTCATATTCATGAATACATGCTGACTTACTCATGCATTTGTGAACATTTCTGCAGCCTCATCATAAAACATACATGTTAACATTGCATATGAATGCCCTCTCTGAATTCAATATAATTTTATGATCTTTAGGATCAGTACTGGCCTTTAATTGTTTTCAATGGTCCTCTGGATTTTAAAGAAAAAAGAGACATTGATATTCTGCACAGTATCTTCTTCTTTTTTTTCCTTCTCCTTCTTCTTTTTGTTGTTGATATTGTTGCCGTTGGTTGATTTTTCTGGGTTTTTTTTATTTTAATTTTAATTTTATTTTATTTTAATACTAAATAACACTTTCAGTACATACATACATACACATTATACATGTTTCCTGAAATATTTCATAAACATGGTTTTACTGTACTGAAAAGGTAACTAATAAATCCTCACTGATACAAAGAGAGGGGGGGGGGGAGTTCTATATCTTCTTTCTACAAATACATACAAACACACAAATATACACATACACATATATAGAAATCCACATATATATATTCTTACATGTCTCCTGAAAGGCTGTTCAAAACTTCTATCTCTTCTAAACCTTCCACAAAGCGACTGCAGGTGTGAATGAGTTTATCAATCCAGTCAGCTCATGAGAGAAACAATCACACTCACAGTTCAGCTTTGTCCTCCAATCCCCCAGGCAAAATAACAGGGGAGATGTGCTCTTAGAACACGTCATCATTAATAATGCATGCCCGACAGCACTCAGTAATGTTAATCAGTAGCATGTGGCTGCTGAATGTTTCACTTGCCAAGTGGCACTGCTGATTGCAGAGGCAAATAAATGTAAGAACAATCTTCTATGATAAAAAGTGCTGGTTGATGTGACCCATGCACTGGTCCTCTTGAAATTCTACTGCCTGAATTTGTGGAAATTTTTATCCTGAATATATAACACAGGCAAACATTCATACATTTGTGAATAGAATGCATCGATCAGGTTCTATTGTTTCTTCTTGATCTCTGATAAAGACTTTAGATGCTGGGAGGGTTGGGGAGAGGGGCATTTGTTGCCATAACATCATTGTTCAAGATTAAAGCTTTTATCATTTTAATTGTGGGATCAACACCTGTATTTATCATCAGTTGTCCTTTTTGTTGTATATAAATCCCTTGTGTATAACAGCTCCCTGTTGGTTTGCATTTTTTGTTTGTTTGTTTGTTTGAAGGTTTTTTGTTTTTTGCTTTTTTTGTTGTTGTTGTTGTCTTCGGTTTATCACTGTTGACATATTGTTTATTTGCTGATCAATCCACATCCTACAATCATTAAAATCACTACCACACCATTTGTCCAGAGCTCCAGCTCCACCTACACACTGACTTGTTCTGCAGCAATCCCGGTGAAAACTGTCCACACTTTGCTATCAATGTACTGGGTCACAACTTTAGTAGTGTTCAGTGAAGAATATTGTGATTCAACATGTGCAGGACACAAAACCAGTATATGCCTACTGAGCTCCCTAATGACAATACTAACTGCTTTGTCATTGAACCAGACTGATCCAGTGCCTCCTCCGGAGTGGAGGCTGCCAATGACCCCCACAAATATTTTGAGACAAAGATTTTTAATGGTACATGAACTTCCTAAAGGCATGGAAGTGGAGGGGAGTTTTGAACATTCTGGAGAGGTTCTGTCTCAGAAGAAGTTAAACCTATCAATAAATTATTTTCAGGAATCCAGTCCAGAAAAAGGCATGATTGCAAAGCTTTAATACTTGCTCAGACTGAGGCAGCATTAACAGCATTTTTTTCTACATAACATATGCTTTGCCTTGCTGCATGCACATAATTATCTTATTATATAATGTTCACTGTGTTGATCAGTGCATAATACTTATCTCCAAAGAGAAAATGAGCTAACACAAAATAAGTTATTAGCAAATGTAATATCATTCTACAGGTAAAACATTAATTAAAATTAACATTCAAGACACAACTCCCATCCACAAAAGGTGCACATGCTCGCACACATTCAGTACACATGTCTTATTTGTTGTTTACCTTTTAATTTTGGCATATAATGCTATTGGCAGTATTCACAGAATCACAGAAATGTTTGGCTATAGGCCAAAAGCCTTTTGTCCTCGTAATCAGTGTCCATTTATGTGCTTTTGGATCACTTGTTGTGAACAAACCCTTGTTTAAATCTGGCATAGTGTATACTATATTTATCTACAGCTCAGTAAAGATTTAACTCTGTGGAAAATGCATATTATGATATTATAGTATTGCTAATGATAGATAGATAGATAGATTGACAGATAGATATATGTACTGATATACAGAATACATACATTTTGCAATATGATTATCATGTGTTGACTTTATGGTCTAACACATACACACACACACACACACACTAATGGCACGCGCGCGCGCGCGCACACACACACACACACAGAGTGACATGTCATGGACCTATTTCAGGGGATTTCAGTTCTTCTCTTTTTTTCTTTTTCTTTTCGGTTATTTCTATGTTTTTCTGTCGTTTATCTATGTACATCATTTTGCTTCGTTTGACCTTGTATGCATCGGTTCCGTTGTAAACACAACAAAACAACGCTTTCATGTTTTCAGCTTCCTTGTGTGCAGTTTCTGCAGAAGCAACAACGGATCGTCTCATCTGACGAATCTGATTTACAGGTTGTGAAAATGTTTCGAAAACCAAAATCCATTGACAACATATTAATTGTTCGTTTTTGTCATGTCGTGTATCTAATTTAATTAGTTCACACTATCTTTATAATCAAAATAGCTGGGTTTACCTTTCTTCGTGTCCATGGAATGGTTGCCGTACAAGTTGTTGGCCTTCGGCAACTGAGAATTGTATGTGAGTGACTTCCCTTTGGTCTCAGTGGGCGCGAGTTGTATGTTGTGCAACACGATCATGGAAGTTGAAATACCCGACAATACATTGTTTATCTTTCCATTAATCGTTTGTAGCATGTTTAGATCTGTACGTTTTTGCGCAGTTCATAATCGTGAAAACTGAAATAACTATGGAAAACGAAGACGAAGATGTTTTCAGTTTCCGATCGCTCAAAAAGGTTAAGACAAAAGATGTTGAAAAACAAGTCAGACCTTCATGTCCAGCTCGCAAGCAAGTTTCAAACAAAAGTAAGAAGAAAAACTCAGGACAGAATTTCAGGAAAACACGGATCTCAACGCTGAACACAGAAAGGAATGAAAATGATAATGAAAACCAAAAGCTGGACAGACGAAAAGTCGACTCGGAATGTACAGAGGCACACGATTGCACCAGCAGAAGTAAGAAAAACCCAAGGCAGAATTTGGAGGCTGATCGTCAGTTATGGTTGGAATCGGAAAGGACTGCCAACTCAAATACACAGAAAACCGTGTCCAGAAGATCAGTGAATAACCATCAATTGCCAAACACAAACAGTTTAACAGATAAAGCAACAGAAAACCATGGTGATTCCAGTTACACTTCTGATGTTTCTGAACAACAGGATTCTGAATATCAAATTCAAGCTGGACGGTGCTTCTCTGTAGAAACACCAAAAACCTCAGAATTTCCTGAAGGCAAAAATGAAAGTAAAGAATCAATGAAGGCTGTAAGCAACATCTTACCAAAAGAGTCAGAAGAGGGGCGTTGCCCTTTTTGCCAGATGCCATTCCGGGCCTTATCTGGTCAATCGCCAAATTGGCACACAATGGAATGTATGGATTTGCCTTTAAAATCTACACATGGTAAGTCTCTTTGTATCTCAATCAATCAATCAAAAACACTTTATTAATCCACATGGAAATTAAGTTGTGCACTCCTCCACTTTCTCTTTGATTCTTGGATGTATGTTGCATGTCAGTTTCTGTTTTTTATACTTCACCTGTTATCCACTTGTGCACTTTTTATTTGTACAACATGTTTTTTGTACGTAAAATAAACACTTAGAACAGTGAATATGTTGACAATAGCTGAAGGTAACAATTTTACCATGGAAATAAAGAAAAAAAGGGGGCAACTGATCATTTCAGAGCTGATATTGAGAAACATAAACCATATATGATAAGCATTTATGAGATTACATTATCTCTTATTTATCATATTATATTATTTATTTGTTACATTATTGTCATGACTCTGGCTTCCAAGAAAATGAAGATGATGGGCAGGTAAATATATGAAAGGTTTGAGGAACAAATTCAGAAAGCTCCAGAGTTGCTGTGCTGGATTCTGGTTGTTGAGTGCATCATTGCTGATACTACAGTACAAAGATTTTTTTTAAATTTGTTATTAACAGTGGCAATGTCTCTGTGTGGCAGCTTTTGTGCTTGTGTGATTATTCATATAAAGTTTCTGATTTATAAATCTAGAATGCCCAGCAGGCCTGACCTGTGACAACACAGTTCCCAGCCATTACCGTCGCTATACTCACTCCCTGCTGGCCCTTCATTTTGCTGGTCAGCATGAGGAAGGAGACTGTACGACAAGTGCTGGAGGTTAGTATGAGTAGGCTGTGATCAAGCTTAAACCTGTGCATTAAAGTCAAGTGGTTAGAGTGATGGACTTCAAATCTAAGAGTCCTGGTTTAATCCTTGTGTTGGTGCTTGGTGGGTTGAGGGTGGAAATAAGTTTTTTTTTCTGATCTCCAAGGTCAACATACAAAGATTATATATATATATATACTTTGCAACTTTGCAAATCTACTGGTGCCTGAATCCACTTCTTGTTTAAAATACACACGCACAGATGATAAATATATATATTATATGTGTTCATGTTGAAGATCCTGTAAATGTATAGTAAAATCTAATTCAAAACATGTCAGCTTTGGTGATTTAAGGAAACATGTAGATATAGCTATCACGCATCCCCTCAAAGGTATGAAGTAACATTAAAAGTCAAGGTGATGACCAAAGGTTACTGATGGAAAAATAGAACTATCATACTGTTTTTTAGTGTGCAAGATTTCTTTTTTTGAAATATTGTGTGTACCTAAAACATGAAGTAAAATTAATAAGTTAGGGTTTTTTTGTTGTTTTTTTCTGTGCACAATGTATAGGTGTATTGTTTGATGGCAATAATTTGCATGCTTATGTCATGCTTCTGCTGTTTTCCACAGGTTTGAGTTTCTCTGCTAAATTGTTCTTTCTTTACAATACAGGGTCAAGAAAGAGGCATTTAGATGAAAACCAGGTGTCTGTGTCACCTCACCACTCAATGCATGACAGTGGCATTGAAACGAAAAGAGCATCACCACAACAAAACCAGCTGTCAAAGAAAAAACCCAGACCACGTAAAACAAAGCAGCCATCAACAAAATCAGAAACAGCTCAGTCAACAACAGGTAGTGGCCTCAGTTTGAGTCAGGGGAGTCAAAGCTCCACAGGGTCCAGCAGCAGTATCAAAGCCTACTTCTCTCCCAGTGGGAAGAAATCTGCCACCCCTGGGAGACACTGCGAAAGCAAGGACAGAGGGAATGACATGGAGTCTGACCCTGTCCTCAGACTGCTTGTTGTTTCCGACAGTGACAGTGACGAAAGCATAGAACACAAGAGCAGGGATGAAATACCTCAGAATAAAACGCTCGAGTATGAAATGGACTGGGATGAACAGACGCCACATCATCAACCTTTGTACCAGCCTGACTCTGGATCTGAACGAGCGGGTGAAAATTCATGTAAATTAAAGAACATAACAGAAGACCTTGGCTGTGGCTTTACTTTGGAAGAAACAGATTATGAAGAAGCTGTGGCAGAAAATATAAGCACTGATATTACACAGACAGAAAATGCTGTTCATTCCAGCTTCCCAACCAAATCTGATAGAAATACACATTTCCGGTCAGGTAAAAAAACATACACACAGCAAAGCTCTGACATTTCACAATCTACAAGTACATTAACAGCAAGCACATCAGCTACGATTTGTGGGATGCAGAAACAAACATCGTTGTTTTCATTTTTCAAACCACATTGCCATTCAGCCAATGCTTCCAAACAGCAAGCAGCTAAAGGAGTAATGACAGTTGAACCAAAGCTGCTGTTCACGAAAGAAGGCACCGCGAGAAGAAGGAGTTCATTTCAAGCAGGTAGGAAGCCTATGCTTACAAAGAGTACCTCAGAACCTGTGCAGCTGATGCGAGTTCCGTCCCCACCACCAGACAGAATCAGTGTCACCAATGCCAGTAAGCAAACAGGGGGAAGTAAGTCAGCTGTCAGTACGTCTTCATCATTCAAAAACAGCTCGGGGCGCCAGTGTCCATTCTACAAGAGACTACCAGGTAGGAGCAACAGCTGTGTGTAACATAGTATTTGATTTAATTTTAAATATTGGATAGTAAATCTTGTATTCATTATCTGCAAGTTAGAATGTTGATTTTACTGACATACATTATGCAGGTACTTGCACATATGCATAATATTTTATGTATTTAATGTCACATAAATTTATGCAAACTGATATATGTGTGCACAAATACATAAAGAAACATAATACACACAGACATACATGCACACACATGCAAGCCACTTACTCACAGCACTCAGAATAAAAATATGCATGCTCACAAATACACATAAAACAATGCCATTTCTCTGTGTGGAATTAAGGCCTGCTCTCCCCATGTAGAGTGTGTCACTGTAGTCTAACGCCACCCATGTTTTTTTCTCTTCTTCTGGCCTGTATGTGTGTGATGGTAATGTGATATTTAAATGTATGTGGATTTCAACAGATTTGCCAAGACAGCTCTTTGTTCTTTTACTTGTGCTAGACACTTGCTGCTCACTTGGATGTCTCAAGTTTACCATCTCATCCAAAAGGCTAGAACGTAGACCCCACAAGGTCTGGCGGAGGGATTGTTAAAAATTCTGGTCCTTGCTGGAACTGACCATGGGACACTCAGCTTAGATGGATGCTCTACCACTAGTCTTTGCTGCATACGATTGATATAAATACAGTTTATTTATTTGTTTATTCATGATCCTTTCTAACCACGTTGAGCTTGTTGCATGACAATGGTAAGCAGTCAAGGCCTGAACAGATCGTTGGATTTATGGTCAGGTCAGGCATTTGTCTTCTTTTTTTTTTCTTTTTTTTTTTCAGATGTGGTGAAGCATATATGGATCAGTCTGCACACTTTGAAACCTCATTGAAACTGATACTGTGTGCCAGGTACAGCAATAACAGTGGATGCATTCTGCTATGGGGAGATAGCTGGCTGCCAGGCCTACGTGCTGACTCACTTTCACTATGACCACTATCAAGGCCTGACAAAACGATTCTCACAGCCTATATACTGCAGTCAGGTGAGTATGATCATATCACAGTTTCATTTTCAGTTCCTCAAGAAGGCGTCATTGTGTTCGGACAAATCCATATGATTATGCTACACCACATCTGCTCTGCAGATGCCTGACCAGTAGCATAACCCAACGCGCTTCGTCAGGCATTGCATGAATGCATATGTATGTGTGTGTGTATATATATATATATATATATATTTATTTATTTGTGTACCTATCACAGTGGATTTTTTCTACTCAATTTTTGTCAGAGGATAACGTTTTTTGTCACTGTTGTTGTTTTTTTCATTGCACTAAGCGCATGCTGCACACAGGGTCTTGGTTTATCGTCTCATCCGAAAGACTAGATGTTCAGTTTGATTCTTCAGTCAAACTTGGTAGAAAGGGCGAGAGCAGAATTCGAACCCAGACCCTCATGGACTCTATATTGGCAGATGAGCATCTTAACCATCCTGCCACCTTCCTCCGTAAATATATGTAGATGATATGAGAAAATAAATAGATCAGTGTGCCACATCAGTTAGAATTAGAAGTTTGGCATCTCATTGCTTGAAATTAAGCACAGGAGTGTATGCAGAGAATAATCAGATAAATGTTATCTGCTAGTGATTTTGCCCTGGAGGCATAATGTGCAGGAGCATATGCACATGGTAATCAGTAAAATGGTATCAGATGGTGTTTGTGCTCTGGAGGAATTGGTGCACAGGTTAGAAAATCACATCCTCTCATCCTCTCATCCTCCCTTCTCTACAATCAACACAGAATTCATAACATTTTTCTTGAAACTATTATCATCATTTTGAAGGGAATCATTCTACTTTGTATGGATTTGAATTTCTGCTCTCAAGCTCATTTATTTTTCTGTCGTAGCACATGTGGAGGGGGGGGTGGGGGGGGGGGAGAGAAAAAAAGAGATATTCAGCAAAGGCTGAATTTAGGACCTTCATATCTGTGGTGAAAAAAAAAGAGAGGAAAATTAAAACATTAAAAGAGAGAGTGAGTGGGAAGCAGTTGTCTTGATTTTATGTAAGGTTAAGGTGAGAAAGAGAGAGTTCCCTTATCTTATGTAAGGTTATCGTGAAGATGAGAAAAGAGTAGTGTGTGATATGTGTATGAAATAGTAGATTAGAAGGCGAAAAAAAGAGTCAAAATAGAATTGGCTGTCTAATTTGACAGTTGACATGAACAGATGTTGGCATCATCAGAAAACCTTGATAATAGGCATTTTTATGATTGCACTGAGTAGATTGTATTCAGGGTGTGTAACCTTTTGTACTGCATCTTTAGTCTTGATTAGTATGTGAATATGAATGCATGTCTTTGTTGTATTTGATTATTTACTTAAGTATTCCTACATCAGCATACTGCATTTTGTGACAGATGTACATGTGTACATGAGTACATGTCTTAGCTCAATGTGATTCATGAGTAATACACTGGTAATGTGCTCATCATATTTGATTATTATAGAATATGTTATATATTATTTATATATATGTGTGTATGTATATGTTTATACCAGATAAATAATCTTTTTATTTTCCTTTGGCTTGGCAGTAAGCAGCATGGATTGATTTGTTAATTCTCTTCTCTTTTTTTTAATGTTAATTATTTGTTTATTTTTGATTTGGTGTTTTTGAAAATCAACATCACTGGGCATGGCATGTATCACACAAGTTTATACAGTGTTAAACATTGTATTAATTATGAATTAATGTTTGTATTGAAACATGGGAGCATGATCAGTTTGTGATGTTCTGTGGATGTAATACCTATGCTGTATTTTTTGGGTTTTTTGGTTTTTTTTAGAGATGTCGCTTTCTTTTTTCAGCAGTTATGTCAACAACTTGTCTTTCAGAAAAGACAAAGTATTGACCAAACTTTGTGTTATTGTTTTTATGTAATGCTTGTGCTTTTTTTTTTTGCTTTTTTTTTTTCTCCAGCATATGTCAAATGTCACTTCTTTTTTTTATTTTTATTAGCAAACAAGTCAACAATTTCTCTTTCAGAAAAGACAGAAAGACAAAGTACTGACCAAACTTTGTGTTGTTCTGTGGATGAATGCCTATGCTGTGTTATTGTTTTTTGTTTTGTTTTTTGCATTCTGTAAGGGTTTTTTTGGTAACTGTTTTTTTTTCAAACAGATTTTGCCTTTTTATTAGCAAACATGTCAGCAGTGTCTCTTTCAGAGATGACTAAGTCTTGTTGTGTATTGTACCTGGCGGTGTGCAGGTGACAGGAAACCTGGTGGAGCAACAGCTGGGGGTCAACAGGAAGTGGATCAATAGGCTGCCCATGAACCAGCCTCAACAAGTCACCGGGGTCTGGCTCACCCTCATGGAGGCCAACCAGTGAGCGCAGTGACCCTGTGCTGGGATACAAACTTGCGCACGCGCGTGTGCACAAACAAACACACACACACACACACATACGTATTAGTGTGCACACGCACGTATGTATGCATACATGTTGCACACACACGCGAGCAAACACACACACACTCTCACACCTATGCATTCTCTCAAACATTTATTACCCTTGCGTTTGGATACAATCATTCCCACTCATTCTCTCGAATGTTTCTTGTCCACATGTTTCATACACACGTGCACGCACTCATTCTCAAACACTTATTGTCCTCGTGTTTGGATGTAATAATGCACACATAATTCATTGTCTTGAACACTTGCAGGTGTGTGCTTGCTAACACTTCCTCACTTACTTAGTGTACATTTACAAAATGTGCACACACTTACACTAAAGAGAGCAGGCATGTGCTCAGGTATCCGCTCTTTCCTTGCTTCACAGTAAGACAAACTTTGATCTGGTTTGCTTATCACATCCACCTTGATTCCTGGCACACTGTGGCAACCATGTAATCATAATTCTTTGCCCAAGAAAAATATGTTTGCAAGAATAGATGATCATTTCTCTTACACAGAAATGTATTTGTGTGTTTTGTTGTCAGTGTTTGGTGCCTGTGTGGATTGCTAGACCAGTTTGAGGGTGCTTTTTTTGTTTGTTTGTTTGCTTTCTAAAGTGGAACTGTATCCTCCCTTTTTCCTTTTTGTTGGTTGTGTTAATTCAACTTTAACTGGAGCATTACACAATTCTAGCCTTTGACATCATGTTATTGTGTAGAATCATCAAAACTGCAGTGTGGAAAATTACTGCACTGCATAAATACAGCTCCTCTTAATGTGTATCATACGTAGTGTAGTTATGTAATATGTTTGTATTTTTTATGGGAAAAAAGAAATTGGGAAATGAGAGTAAGTGTAATGACTGTGTCTGTGTGTGTGCAGCTGTCCAGGAGCAGTGATTATCCTGTTTGAGTTGCCTAACGGAAAGAAGTTACTGCATACCGGTGATTTTCGTGCTGACCCTCGCATGGAAGAATACCCTCCCCTTGTTGGTGTTGCTGTGGATGAGTTGTATCTCGACACAACGTAATTTTGACTATTCTTTTGTTTTCTTTTTTGTTAGTTTGTTGTTTGTTGTTGTTTTTTTGCATATGTTATTGGTTCAAATGATGAATTACAAGTTATTGTAATAACGTTTTATCCATTGTCTATATAGTGCATTATGGGGGCCTGTTTTTTGTGTGTATGTTTGTGTTGTTTTGTATGAGGGTTGATGGGGGGTGACAGTTGTCTATTTATTTGAGAGAACATCATGATAGCAGTATGAATGTTGACTCTGTTAGTTGGATTTAAAAAGCTGGGAGAGAAGTTACAATGTTTAAGGTTAGGTTAGACACAACTGAAGGCTTAAAAATGTGTAAGACTGGATATTTATTGTCAGCTGTGAAGTTGGAAGTCGATTTTATTTGGAAGTGTTGCCTATTTTTAACGTGCTGTTATATCCAGACATGAAAGGATGGAATCATTGTGTGTTATCAGTACTATTTCTTTCATTTTCACTGCATTGAATATTGTCAGATCCAGTACTGGGATCACTTATGGTGGTCTGCTGAGGGCTAATGTTTACCTTGTCTGGACAGGGCTTATATTTGCGTGTTCATTTATTTACGGACTCTCTTTCAATATAAATAGCATACCCACCTGTGGGGATATTCCGTGTTTCCTTTTCTATTGCTCTCTTTCTTTCTGGCTTTTTCCTTTCCTTCCTGTTGTCTCTTCCATAATTATATATTGGTGTTGTTGTTTTTTTGCCATGCTGTTTCGGTCACCTATATTTTTTTTCTAGAAAGCCATGAATGATTTTTTTTTTCCTGTTCTTGATGATTGGTAGTTCTTAGTATGTCGAGTTTTTTTTTTGCGCATATGATGTATGAGTTGCTTTCTGGCAAGTTCTGGATTTTGTGTGCCTGTTATTATATGTAATTTTGTGTGTTATATAAAACTGTATTATGTTCAGGTTAATGTTTTTTTAAATCTTCTAGCAAAAAATTTATGTCATGGTCAACAATGTCAGAGGCATGGCCTAGGTTAATGGACATGTATGTCGTCTTGTTCTTCTTTGTTTGTGGGCTGCATCTTCCACATTCACTCTTATGTACTCAAGTGGCTTTTTACATGTATGACCGTTTTTACCCCGCCATGCAGGCAGCCATACTCGACTTTCAGGGTGTGCATGCTGGGTATGTTCTTGTTTTCATAACCCACCGAACACTGATATTGAATACAGGATCTTTAGCATGCGTATTTGATCTTCTGCTTGTGTATACACACGAAGGAGGTTCAGGCACTAGCAGGTCTGTACATATGTTGACCTGGGAGACTGGAAAAATCTCCACCCGTTACTCACCAGGTGCCATTTCCTAGATTCAAACCCAGAACCCTCAGATTGTAAGTCCAACGCTTTAACCACTCGGCTATTGCACCCGTCGGACATGTATGTGCCTAATTTTTGTTTTGCTGGGTTTTTTCTCTTTTTAATTTTATGTGTGTGTGTGTGTTTTTCTGCAGGATCTATATTTACACTTTTTCAGCCATGACATGGCCTTGTTTAGTCGGTTGAGCTATATGCAACAAAGATAGATAAATAGATAGATAAACATCCTTAACTTTCTGTGCTGCAGGTACTGTGATCCATCTTATGCCTTCCCACCCCAGAGGGAAGCAGTACAGTTTGCAGTATCAACAGCTTTGAAGACAGTGGAGAGAGAACCTCATACCCTGATTGTTTGTGGTGCCTATACTATCGGCAAGGAACGGATCTTCATAGGTAAATTTTTATGTTAGAGAACACACCTTTAGTGCTAGAGACACTTCAGTCTGCCTGTTGTAAAAATATCTGGCCGATATCAAAATGTCTGTGATACAAAGTCAAGATATAAAGAAGAGATTCTGTCTTCATTCTGGGCACCACTTTTACTCCAAGTTATGTCTTGTTATAACATTTAAACAGGGAATGATATTCAGTCAGATTAATGTTACGAAAAGTATATGCAAGAACTATCAGCAATGCCTTGTTTGTGTGAATGGATAAAGATTTTTTGACAGCTGCTTTATTCGTGATTCAGAAAATGTGTGTTTAGTGAGGAGGAGGAATTTTGTAGACAGTGTGTTTAGTGAGCTTTATTGTGTGAGAAGACAACCAAGCTGCTGTCACATCAAAAAGTGTGTATTTGAATTTCCAGTCTGCTGTGCCTTTGATGAGAACCTGACTCTGTTCAGGACTGGGAAGGTGAGAAGTGAGGGAAGGTAAATCTATCAACAGCCCACCCCTAGCCACCCTCATTCCCCATCCCACTCCTACCCTGTCTTTCCTTCCCCCATTTCCCATTCCTCTCCTTTCCTCTTGTAAACCTGACCCTGAAGAAGGGAGAGATCTAACATATCAGTCCCAACAGATCTTTTTATATATATATATATAAATGAGGAATTTGTTCATGGTTGTCTATCGTGTTCAGCAATGACATCTATGTGCGTCTCAGTTTTATTTAGTGTGGACTCGCATATGGCAGTGGAGTCCCAGTTTGGATCTGCATGGGCGTCTGCACTGAGGGCAGGTAAACTGTTGGGGCTGCTGCCATCCTCTTCTTGCGGTCCTCATTGATGTCACTGCGACATTTGTTCTCAAAGCTGTCGTGTGTGTGCTTTGTCAGTGCACACCAGCCAGTCAGATCCTGTGCATGAGATTGCAGAAGGATGTTGTATCACTTCTCCAGATGTATCAGTATAGAACTACCTTCTGCTGAATTTTTTTATATACATTAGCCAGCACCCTGGTTTCTTCCCAAACACATTTCCTTATAGCCCCCCCTGGTGTTGTTTGACAGCCCTGGCAGAAGCTCTGCGGACCAAGGTCTGTGTACAGCCGGCCAAGAAACGAGTTTTGGATTGCCTGGAAGACAGTAGACTGAAGAACATGGTGTCTCTCAAGTGGACGGACGGCTGTGTTCATGTGCTGCCCATGAGACAGCTGAATGCAAAGGTCAGTTTGCACTCTGTTGCTTCACGTCTGTGTCCATGGGCTGCAGCTCCCACATTAACTTGTGTTCAGTTGTCAAGCTCTAGAAGAGAAACGGACAACATCTCTCCCCACCAAACCCAGACAAAACAAACACAGACTATAACAAAAAGATTGAATATAGATTTATTAAAATATGACTACAAAACGAAGTGATCAGTTTGCAAAGGAATTCAATTACACTTCAATGAAAAGACATTAACCCCTTGCCTGCCGAACCTTTTAACAATTTTTGTCTTTTCCGCGTGCCAAGGAAAAACTTTGGGTTTCCATCTAAGTGCAAAAAAATGTACACTATTTCCTCAAATACAAAGACATCTTAAAATTTTGCATGATGATTGCTCATACATTGTACTTGAAGCAGATGACAAAGTTATTATAATTCTATTTTATAACTGTTATCATTGTTGTTTTATATCTGAGTCAAAGAAAATTTCCATGAAATTAAGTGGAGGAGGCGGCGGGTTGGCGTTGTTGAGAGGGCCAGGAGTAGAGGGCCCAGAGTGTCAGCAAATCGATTGCGATCGCACCCTAATTTTAGCGCGATCGCCCAATCGAGCTACATAATTATGTGACCTGGTTGGAGACATAATTTGACAAAAAAACAAGAACACCAGAGAATCAACAGACAGGCAGAAAATACGGGGAAAAAAAACTTAGCCGTATGAAGAGCACAGGAACAAGAGTCATGATGGCTGCCGGAAAAAGAGGGCGCTAGCCAGCGGGACAAAGGGGAGGTTACCTACTTCCGGGAGGTTATTGGCCGTAGTTACTTTCGTTTTCTCCGCATAGGCGGATAGTAGTTTGCACAGGACAGGAATGTCAGACCCCTGCCGGAGTCTGCACTAGTTGGGTCACGGTAAGTGTGTTATTTATATGTAATTTTAGATAGAAAATTTCCTTTCTTCTTCTTTCATGGGCTGCAGCTCCTATGTTCACTTGTATGTACATGAGTGGGCTTTTACGTGTATGACCTTTTTTACCCTGCCATGTAAACAGCCATACTCCGTTTTCGGGGGTGTGCCTGCTGGGTATGTTCTTGTTTCCATAACCCACTGAATGCTGGATTACAGTATCTTTAATGTTCATATTTGGTCTTTTGCTTGCATACATACATGAAGGGGGTTCAGGCACAAGCAGGTCTGCACATATGTTGACCTGTTTGCTTTTACACGCTACAATTGTAAAGAATACCTGGGTTTTAATCATAAATGCTTTTGTTTGATTTTAGCTTGATATTTTTTTCCTGTTCTCTTACTGTTATTATTGCATGTGTGTGATTGTGATTATTGTTTGGGAGGCTTACATCAGCTTAGCATTTTATCACTTAATATCTTTAACTTCACTTTGAATAACTGTGATTCTCTTACATTGTTAAACACACACACACACACACACACACACACACCAACCACCACCGCCACCACACCACACCACACCACACCACAATACAACACATGAAAGAACATATACACACACTTTCTTTCTCTCTCCCTCTCCCTCTCTCTCTCTGTCTTTCACACACACACACACACACACACACACACACACACACGTTACTCTTCTGATATCACTCAAAATGAAAAGATGTTAAAGAAAGTAGAAAAAAATACACCACAAATGATTTCTTTTATTTGAGATTAAAAAATGATGTTAAAATGAAGAACGAAGAAAAAAATACATCACAAATGAATTTCTCATATTGGAGACAGTACAGCATTATGTATTCTTACAATGGCAGGGGCTGGACCAGCACCTTCTGCAGTGTCCCCAGTTCACCTCAGTGCTGGCCTTTGAGCCCACAGGCTGGACACACAGCAACAGAACCCTGTCCCTGGACAGCCTCCGTCCAAAGTTCTCCGCTCGACGAATCACGGTCTACGGTACGTACCGTCTTTCTTTTGAGTCTGATTGTATCGTACTGTAATACTCTTTTATCACAAGATTTCTCTGTGTGAGATTCCACCTGCTTCCCTCTGGGAAAGCGCATCACCTCAGAGCAACACCACCTTTCTGTGTGCCGCTCAATCAAATGTATATGTGTTTGCGTGCGTGCAACTAGAAGTGCACTGAATGACACAGGAAATGAACGGTGAGCACCCAAAGGCAGCTCTCAGTCAGCTCCACCCAGGTAGGCAGCCTGCTGTGGAAATGACTGCTTGTTTGTAAAGAACTTGGAGTTTGGTCTGACACAGGATAGGTGATTTGGAAGTGTAAGTATGGAAATTGGTATATGTGGTAAGACATTTGAGGTATAATGTGATGGCAAGAATATAAACCATATATCTGACTTTTCATTTTTTTTTTTTTAATTTTTTTTTTTTTATAAATTTTGAATAAATGTTACTGGGTGAGAGGAGGGGGAGCTGAATATCTTCCTTTGCTACATATGGAGCTTGAATGCCTTGAGGGGTATACGCTTGAAAGCAAGGGAATACATGCTTATTCACAAGCGTTCGCATACATGCAGACAGTATTTACCCGTTGTATATGCAAGAGCATTTTATCACACAATATCTGTATTCATTTATATATATATGCGCACATAAAGACTTATTTATTCACTCATGTAGATTGGTACATGCATTGTGAATGCATGCACATGCACACACACAGACACGCACGCCCCCCACTCACACACACACAAGCGCGTGCACACACACACACACACACACACCCAATACATGCAAACACATGCTCATGTACACACACCCCCAATACATGCAAACACATATACACTTCCACCCACACATTCTGGACTTATGAGTGTGGCTCAACACCCTACTGTCCTGAAGCTGTTTCGAGGATCACTGGAATTGTTTTTTTAGTGATCTTTTTTTTCTTTTTTCTTTTTACCTGTGAGCGAATATTTGCAACAAAAAAAAAAGAAGAATATTTTCAAGACTCTTTTATTTTCCATTGATTTTCTTAACCTTTTGCCTGCCTTAGGACGTATGATTTTCACCATACTGTCATTCAGCTACAGGACATATCTCTCATGTCCAATTTTCAACCCCAATGCACAGTTGATAGTTAAAGGGAAATTACCTACTCTGTTTCTCCTTGTCTTCTGGAATGTTTGAGGATTGTTTACATCCCTTCGACTTGCTCAGTCTACTCTGCATGACTTGCATAGAATGTTCATAGATAGTTTACATCCCTTGGACTTGCTCAGTCTACCACTCAGCACAACTTGCATAGAATGTTCACGGATAGTTTACATCCCTTTGACTTGCTCAGTCTACCACTCAGCACGACTTGCATAGAATGTTCACGGATAGTTTACATCCCTTGGACTTGCTCAGTCTACCACTCAGCACAACTTGCATAGAATGTTCACGGATAGTTTACATCCCTTGAACTTGCTAAGTCTACCACTCAGCACAACTTGCATAGAATGTTCACGGATAGTTTACATCCCTTGAACTTGCTCAGTCTACCACTCAGCACAACTTGCATAGAATGTTCACGGATAGTTTACATCCCTTGAACTTGCTCAGTCTACCACTCAGCACAACTTGCATAGAATGTTCACGGATAGTTTACATCCCTTGGACTTGCTCAGTCTACCACTCAGCACAACTTGCATAGAATGTTCACGGATAGTTTACATCCCTTGGACTTGCTTAGTCTGCTCTGCACGACTTGCATAGAATGTTCAAGGATAGTTTGCATCCCTTGGACTTGCTCAGTCTACCACTCAGCACAACTTGCATAGAATGTTCATGGATAGTTTACATCCCTTGGACTTGCTCAGTCTACCACTCAGCACGACTTGCATAGAATGTTCACGGATAGTTTACATCCCTTGGACTTGCTCAGTCTACCACTCAGCACGACTTGCATAGAATGTTCAAGGATAGTTTACATCCCTTGGACTTGCTCAGTCTGCTCTGTATGACTTGTATAGAATGTTCACGGATAGTTTACATCCCTTGGACTTGCTCAGTCTACCACTCAGCATGACTTGCATAGAATGTTCAAGAATAGTTTACATCCCTTGGGCTTGCTGAGTCTGCTCTGTATGACATGTATAGAATGTTCAAGGATAGTTTACATCCCTTGACTTGCTCAGTCTGCTCTGTATGACTTGTACAGAATGTTCAAGGATAGTTTACATCCCTTGACTTGCTCAGTCTGCTCTGTATGACTTGCAGGCAGTGGACTATTCAGGTGTCAGTAAAGCATATCACTTACTGACACAGCTGGTCAAAAAGACGTTGTCTGGCATGGATCGATCTCAGCTCATTTTTCGAAGTGGTTGAGGAATTAATGAAAGATGGACAGTGGGGAAGAAAGCCTGTGTTGTGGTGAGGGTAATGATTCAGGTGCGGATCTGGATCATGATGATAACAGTCATCACCCTCTCGATGTCACAGAGTGAAAGTAACAGTGGTGTAAGTTTTGTGCCTGAGACTGATCTGTCTCTGAAACAGGACAGGGGTAAAGTGACAATGGACATGAACCAGTTGCTAATGCAAGTGCTGCCATTACACATGCTTTGCATGAGAGAGAGGGGGTGAGGAGAGGAGTGGTCAGTTGAGCCAGCCATCAACTGGGGAGGTGCTTTGTTGGCCACTGCCAGCACACAGTTGGCTGGTCAGGTTCTTTGTCATCAAGTGCTGGGAGAATACAAGGCACAGTACAAAAACAAAAGTTTACAGGAAATCCTGGAACTGATTAAGATTCAGAGAATTTTTAACCATTTAATTTCAAGGAAATATTTTTTAACTCAACAATTATGCAATGGGATTAAATCAACTGTATCATTGGCATGACAGCAATCATCATGCAAAATTTCTAGGAGATATCTTTATATTTTTGGAAATGGTGCACACGTGCAAACCCCAATTTTTTCTTCAGCAGGCAGGAATCACAAAATTGTTTGAATGTTTGGCAGGTAAGGGGTTAAATATTCATTGAATGCTCATTATCCAGACACCACACACACACTCTCTCTCTCTCTCTCTCAAAAAAGCAAACAGTATTAGAATCTTCACATAACGGAAGAACCGTTTCACATTTCAGGCGTGCCCTACAGCGAGCACAGCAGTTTCCTGGAGATGAAGAGGTTTGTGCAGTTCCTGCGGCCCAAGAAAATCCTGCCCACTGTCAACAATGGGAACGCCTCGTCACGCAGAAAGATGGAGGCTGTCTTCAAGCAGTGGCTGTCGGAAGGAGCCCCTCAGGCTAAACAAGGCCAGTCCAGCAGGGGAGTTCAGCCGTCTCTTGGTTCTTGGCTGGGGAAACCATCTTGAGATCTGGCACCATCAGCATCACCATTATCACATTATCATCATCATCATTATTATCATTACTGATAAAGAACATATAGCAACATAAGTGTTGTCCTTTGACAAAATTCTGTAGAAGAAATCCACTCTGATAGGTAAACAAATGTATATGCATGCACTCGAGGCCTGACTTGCATGTTGGCTTATGCTACTTGTCAGGCATCTGCCTAGCAGATGTGTTTTAACATAATTGATTTGTCCGAATGCAATGATGCCTTCTCAAGAATATAAAGCTGAAACTCTCATCTTGTCCTGCCCTGTGTGTTCCTGGGTTCAAGCCCCATCTGAGGTTGGACTGATAGTTTTTGTTGTTGTTTTTTTTTTTGCCTGCTCCTAACCAAAGTTGTCAATGGTCATCCACTTCACAGAAGCGTTATCAAACGCGTGCTAAAGCGGACGTGCACCCTCCCCACCGATGCCCCACTACAGACGCCACAACACCAACAAGCCCACACAGAAATAGATTTTTACAAGACATTTAATGTACGTGATTATGTAATTGTATGAATGTATTTAGAAGAAGAAAAAATTAATAACGAAAAAAAAATATTTAGAAAGAACAACAACAGAAGTACTCTTATTTCCTTCAACAAAGTATCCAAAGGACACTGATGGGTGTGGACACACAGTCAATAATTAAATAAACACATCAAGTTTACTCAGGGGCACATCATCTCAACCTCGCTCATACCAGTATTGAACACAGGTAACCAATATTAAACACAGGTAAGTATTATTCCAGTCCAACACTTTCTTTCCCACTCTCCACAAGTATCATGTATGTATGCGAGTATGTGAGTGTGAGTATGTAGATATGAAGTTGAGCAAGTTTTGATTATTATCACACATACGCACCCACCCACACACACAAAAGATAAATTAAGAAATATAGCACAAATGTCAAGAGCGAAATCTGACCAAGAGTCCTCAGGAGGAGAGAAAAAAAAAAATTGAAGCACTGAATTGCCTTTCCCTTTTGAACATGGAAATCTCACTGTAAAACATGAAAAGGGGAAACTCTTGAAGACGCTGGCGGGTTGAAGTAGTGGTCCTCTGAACCAAGCGTCAGTAGAAACGTTGGCGGACCCGTCGCCAGTACCATGATGCGGGTGGTCCAAAATGACGTGAGCTGGAAACCAGCGGAAGATCTAACACCACGAAGATGAACACTTGACGGAGCCTCTTGGTTAGAACAGCATCCAGGAAAACTTTGATCAGACGACAAAAAGAAATGCAACCACTGGCCTGCGCACAGCGAGTGTCTAACATAGAAACGAAGATACACCGAATGCTGATAATCCCATCTGGCGGACACTTGGTTGTCTACAGAGGGAAACCGAACAAAAACAGCAAACAGCCAAACAACTGCAGCAACCAAACGCTGCTCTCCTCATGACCTTCTCCAAGGACACTCTTCCGATATCCATTAGACACCTACATCATTCTACAAATAATCATACACCAAAACTTTAAGAAAAACGTCACACATACATTGTGTCATACAAAACATTGTCACACAACCATGGAACACCTCTGGCCCTACAACCAACTACAAAGAGAAACATGCATGATAAAAAGCCTGTGCACAAACAACAGCAACACACCCGTCTGATAATCCCAACAGTCCAACTGCATCCACCAACTTCGCCTGCCGAAAAGGGGACGATATGGATTTGAACCCCCATCTGAACAAAAATATATAGTAAAATACTGCAACCACTAGGTCGTCTGTGACAACATCTCCCTCCTAAGATAAAACCTCTGGTTTAAATTTTCAAAACAGATAAGCCATGGATGATGATATACATCAGCTATCTATAATACATGTTAGAATGTTAAGTACAACTCTGGTTTGCTCTAAAAGCAACTGTGGAACTTGGCAGCAACCTCGCCTCCTCCAGGAATGAACTGGGCAAGAAACCTGAACGGCTGTGTCTGGTGTGCCCATTGACGTGGAGTAACCCGATTGCTTGGTGATACTGCTCCTGACTGGCTCATCTGTATGTCTCTTTGTGAATTGCCTGGGCAGGTTCACATGGAAGAAATCTTTGACATGTGCAAAAGGCTTCTTAACCAGAGGCGCTTGGGGGACACATGCTTTGACAATGCTTTGGCATCGAGGGCATGAATGGCAGTACTGTGCAATGTCTGCACACATTCCTGGCCAGTAATATGATGCATACACTCTGTCTTTTGTGTTCTTAACACTGAGATGTCCGAACATTGAAATATTGTGACACGTTGAAATAATTGCCATCCTGAGAATCTTTGGGACACACACCTTGTTAATAACCTCGTGACGCCCTTCAAACCTTCGCATCAAGACTCCCTCTTTCCTCCAGTAAGATACTTTGCCCCCTTCCGTCTGATGACATTAGCCTGATCACATGACTGGCATGCTACCACCAAAGAGTGGTCAACATCCTGCAAATTAATCAGGTCAGCGTGTGATGTTCATGTTCCTACCACCTGCTCTTTTATGGAGAGGGCCTCTGGGATGGACCCCTCCTTCCTTGCCTGCGCCCTGGTCTTTACTGCACCTACAAGCAATGGGTCGGCATATACTGGTATGTGTTCTAGCTCCTCACTGCCCTCCCGCTGAGCAAAGTTGCCAATGAGGACCTCTTCTACAGGTCGCTTCATGACAAGGGCACAAATCCTTCCACAAACTAATGGGGATGCAATGTCCACAACAGCCACTGGCAATAAACTCCAGCATCTCGACTTGGCCAACACAACCAGCATTGTGTCACCTGTGTAAGCATCAGCAGGCACCAGGCACTCTGCCACCACTGTGTAGCCTGCTCCTGTGTCGCGCAAGCCATTGGCTGGCATTACCTCAACAGTGACAATACAACGAGGATTGTAAGGCTTCCATGCACATAGGACACACAAAGTTGGTGTAGCTCCCTGGGGGAACCGCATGGGACAAGATACTACCGCCATAACCTGTGACTGTGGACATTTCCGAGCAATGTGTCCTTTCTTGCAGTTAAAACATAAACAACAAATGACCTAGGCTGCCCCTGACTAACAGGGATCAAACCCTGCTCCTTTTGCTCTAGGGGTGTCTGAGCCATATCAGTCGGCAAAGACACAGTGTGCCTTGTTTGCACTGGCCGCTCTTAAGCGCCCCGCTCATGTTTTGCCTCTCGACCCATCCTTTTGGCTTCAGCCAACACAGTGGCCTCCTTAGCCAGGTCACTGGCATTTTTAGGACTGGTTTTCCTAACCTCCATGATCAGCTCTGGAGACAATATATTGTGGAGGTGTTCTTGTAACAACAGGTCTGTTACGTCCTCCGCATTATTCTCATCTTTGTTGGCAGATATGCACCATAGAGAAAAACAAGAACACATCCTGATGAGAAGCTGTTCAAACTTCTTGTCAGCCTCTTTCCTCATTGACCAAAATTTCTTCCGGTAAGCATCGGCATCAAGGCAGAAATGCCAGAGTAATGCTGCCTTTACCTTAGTATAGTTGGCAAGATCATCAAGATCCAGATGCAACACTGCCTCCCTAGCCTTTCCTCTCAATTGTGCAATAAGCCTGGTTGGCCATGACGACTCTCTCCAGTGACAGAGGGTAGCCACCTGCTCAAAATGTGACAAGCGTCTTTGCTGCAAATGTCTGTATGTCTGGAGTTTAGTGTCAGCAGTGGGCTTTGCGGCTGGTGTTGTGCATATGTTGAACCAGAATAGGCTCTACTGAACACCACTGAGGTGACTCAGCAGCAGTGTATGGTGTCTTCTGGTTTGTGGCCTGGTGACCTAACATTGATAACTCCCTGTTGACTGCTGGCACTAGGAATGAGTTACATGACTGTGATGTTGCTCACTGAAACTTGGCAGATGCTGGGGCAGCAACAACAACAACAACAAAGTGATGTGTGTTATTATCATAAAGTGAACAGGTTTAAATTGATGATAAAGAAGTAGTACATAAAATGAATAAACAAGTGATAAATAAAGGGATTTCTTGATTTTCCAGAGATTACACAGAAGGAGACTAAATGATTTCATTGTTAAAACTGTAAATAGTTTCTTACAATTTATTGTGTTGTGAGAAATTGTACTTGGGAATAAACTTTTTGTGGAATCACTGCAGTACAAAGTAAACTACATATTGGAACAGATGAAAGATATGTCTATGAAAGTTGTGTTTTCCCCCTCCATTGACGGTCAGTGTCCAGTGAACTCTTTCCCCTGTGGCTTCCTGCTGGCTATCATGTGTTTTTAAGCCAGCTGCTGCAGGGAGCAGACAGACAATCTAGACATACCGCTATCTCTGCATCACAGTCTGCATGACATTCCCATCAGCAACATCAGTATCTTCATCTTCATGGCCACTTATACACACATATGTTTGCATCTGTTTGCTTTTCATCTGATAAAAAAAAAAAATCTTACAAAACCTTGTGACTGTGGTACATGAAGTTGTTTTTTAGTTTTGCCTTAAGGATGTGTTAGAGTGTGAAAAGTGACACTTTAACTTGTAAAGTTGTCATCTTTTTTCATTACACCAAGCTGTTATCTGCTGACATGATCAGTTTTGCCCTGAAGTCATGTTTCTATTTCTTTTTCTTTTTCCCAACGATGCCCAACAACTTGAAACGTTTTTTGGTGAGTGGAAATAACGAGGAGCATGTTTCCAGTGACTGTTTTGCTTGGTGCAGTATTTGATTGGTTTTTGTGGAGACAGAAAGTTTGGTTGTTTGATTTCTTTATATGCTGATTTTTTTTTTGTGTGTGTGTGTGTGTATATTTTTTGTTGTTCTGTTTTCTAAGGTAAACTGCTGGCTCCTTTATAAGGCAGCTGTAGTAGGGACGTGTGAATGCTGTAACTTGCGAACAGTTGTGAACATTATAGAGTTTGCAAAAGTCTTTAAAAAAAAAAAAAGTTTTTAAGCTCTGGTGAGGCTATTGCATAAAAACAATACCAGACATCAGCATCCTCAGGAATGTTAATTTTCAGGCCTGTGCCTAATTACTGGTTTGAACAAAAGAAAGAAGTTGCCATGATTATCAGAGAATTTTACTCAAAATTTCTTGAGATGGACTTGAGAAAGTGAGACAGAAATTAGCTGGTATATGTCAAGTTTGCATGTTTTTGTTTTTCTTGTTCCAAAATGCCTTGTTTATCTCAGGAGATGATGAAGACCAGAGCTGTATGTCTGAGCTGTCTTAAGTATAAAACACTTGCTCAGGGTCATTGTTTCCGTTATATTTCATGATAGATTGATATGTAGCAGTAATAAAGATTGTGAAGAAAAATCCACTCTAGTATACATGTGTGTAGGTGCATGTAACTGAAGTCCTGACTAATGACACAGGAAATGAATGAGTGCTTAAAGGCAGCTGTCATTTGGCTCTTGCCAAACAGGTAGCCTGTTGAGCAAATGATTCTGCCCTCAGTGTTTGTAAAGCACTTAGAGTTTGGTCTCTGACCGAAAATAGGCACTATATAAATACCAGTGATAATGATAACAGTGATATTATGGTGATCACAATATGTCAACCTCTTCCCCACCATATACCAACATAGACATGCAGATATTAACTCAGGTGTCAGTACTATGGACAGTATTCATGGGTCTTAGCTTTGCTCATGAATAGATCATGCATTTTACTGTTTATGGCTGGAGGCATTATGACTGATTGAATTTCTGTCCATTTTTTATAGACTTTGTAGAGAATCATTACATTTTACTAATTTGAAACAATCAAGTCGTGTTTATTCTTCTTTGTTGGTGTTCAAATCATATTTTCCAATTGTTGGGTTGTTTTTTTTTGTTGTTGTTAATATTCATTAATTAAGATCATTATGCAACCGTATAAAGCACACATTTTTTAATCGGTGAAGGGGACATTGTGAGTTCTGGCCAGTCCAACTGTATGTTGTGCTGTTAGTCTCGCCTGTTTCTGAATTCTTCAGTTTTTACTGCAGAAGTTTGTAAATGCTGCAGCTTCACAGACATATTAATGATTTGAATTAAACAGCAGATTCTTGTCTCATCTTTGAATATTGTTGTGTACCAATCTTGCAGGCCCAAGAATTACCACATGATTTGAAAGAAATATATGTTTGTCTGTTTTACCTCTCTCTCTCTCTCTCTCTCTGTCCATTCTTTCCTTGTTTTGTCATGATATGAGACACAATAATTCTAAGTTTGTGTTGAAAATATGGTATGTTCTTGGGCAAGCAATGTATTTTCCCCCATGAATATTCTAAAAGATAGTAATATTTAAGTAAGAGAAAAAAATTACTGATCTAAGGTAGGATCTGTTGCAATTACTGTAATAGTGGTCTTCATATGAGTTTTTGCATTGTTCATGGTCAGCAAACATTTATATTTTCTGTCTTTTTGATGAAAAAAAAAGATTCTGGAGAATAGGCACTACACTGGAATTCTTTCCAAAACATGTCACAAATCATTGCTGGAGCTTCATTTTGATTTTCAGGAATCTCTTGGCCCTTTATCTGCTATTCTGATATAACAGTTGCTATGAACTGCATTCTTGATATCTGAACTGTGATGTAAACTGCTTTCTTATAAGATTATGATTTTATTTCTCTGCCTCAGGGTATTTTTGTTATCATGTGAATTGAATGCATTTTTTCTTTGATCCTGAATGTTTAGAGCAGTTGTATTTCATACCATGGACATAATTAAAAGACTCATATTTTCAGATGCATTTGTTTCTTTGTCACTTGCCTATGCATATGAGGGTGAAAAGAGAGAGTGTGTGCATACTTGTGTGTCTGGGAAAAAACAAGATTGAAGTTTGTCCACTAATTATATCAGCTAGTTTTGCTGGGCACAGGGGCCATTCATGAATGTTGCACTGGATGTAGGAAACTGACTTTAGCTGGCAGACTCACTATCTAGCTTTCATGATAGTCTTGGCTGTTAACGAAGGAATATGCTGGAAATATAATGGCAGAAGAGGATTGTTGCCAAGGAGGACAACAGCACAAATCTAGTTATACTTGAGTTCATTATCAAGAAACACCAGCAGGCCAGGAGCTTTCCTGACTGCATGGGATTGTCGTCTTTTTTTTGGAGGGGGGTCAGGGGGGGATTGTCATCTATATAAGAACAGACCAGGCTGTGGATAGTTTGTTCTTCGTAGCACGTTTCGGCAACTTTTTTGTTTGTTTGTTTTTTGAGAATGTCGCTTCTATTTATGTGGTGTCACAAAGTCTGATGACATTGCCACTCATGCTTGATTGTCATCATGCAGTGTTACATTCTGGAAAAGAAAACCGTGTTCAAAGCAAGTAAACTGATAAGTAAAGATTTACTACCAGTACAAGCCTCCATGTCACAGTGGTAGCATCAAAGACTTAATCTTATTTTGCTGTTGCACATAAGGCCGCCAACACAGATCTCAACTGATGCCTGTCTAGCACTGTCTTCAGCTGGCTCCCTCCAGTTGAAGCCATTCTCTTTCACTTCTCTTTCAGTTGTTCTGCACCATGTCTCCCTTTGCCTTCCTTGTGCTCTTTTAACATCAGGTTCCAGCTGAAGGCTGCTCTTGGAAGGGCATCGGGTGGCATTTTAACTGTGTCGAATCCAGCACCGTCTTCATCGCTTGATCTCAGTGATGTCCAGCATGGAAGTTCTTTTCTGCAGTTCAATATTTGACATGGTGTTTGACCAAAATTGTTCAAGATTATGTGTAAGCAATGGTTCTGGAACATTTGAAGGTTATGGTCACAGTGGGAGCATCAGAAACTTAATCCTGTATGCTCTTGGCAACTTTCCCGGACTCTGACCTATACAGGAGTGTGCTGAGAACATTGCTCTTAAACGTTGGTTCTTGTGCTGACTGGGTAAGTTTTCCAGATTTTCCTATGTGACATGCATGCCTGTCTGGCCTCACAGATTCTTATCTTACTTATCACCATCCATAGTCGTTTTCCAGCCAAGGTAGATCAACTCAAACATCCTTGATGTTTTCCCTCTGCTTTCTGACTAGTTAATCAGTGGTTTGATTTAACCTTAGCTGTTTGGTCTTCTCTGTGCAGATTTTGACCTCAAGTTTTCCTGCAGTAGAGGCAGGGTCTTCTGTGTGCATGGCAATGGGAGGTAAGGCTGATGTCATCAGCAAAGTACTGGTCCTCAAGCGGACTTGTTCGAGTCCACTGGATTCCACCTCCACTCGCAGGATCCAGCTTCTGCTTGTGTGGACTCTATACCCATTGGTATAAGTGGAGTGAAGATCAAGTGACATTTCAGTCATATATTGTGGATGTCATCAAGAGCACTGGAGAATGGTGTCAAGGCACTTATTCCAAAACTTCAATATTCCACTTAGTAAGAAAAAATAAATAATTTCATGTACAAAAAAGATACTTTCCTTATGCAAAGAAAATACAGCTCTTTGAAAGCATTATGCCAATGCAATTTTACTGAAAGGAAAGAAATTTTAAGGAAACAAAAGCATAAGATATGTTTGTTTAGGTTGTTTTCCCAATAAGCACCAAGATCATATCTGTCATTAACAGTTTACAACTATCAAAAAGTTTACCACTGAAATTACTCGCAAACTGTACTGAAATTAAGAGTCAAACATTATCCATTGGCCAATTATTTTATTTTTTAATATGAAAGCAAATCATTTTGAAGGACGATTTGTTGTCTCAACTGATGGTTCCCTGATGTCTGCCCTAAATTGTTGAAGGAGGCCAAGGTATGTATAGTATTGTGAACTGCTTGCCTCAAAACAATTTTGTTGTTGTTTTGATTACATTTGTTGTCATAGGATTGGGGGAGGAGATGCAGAAAGCTCTTCAACTAATGCAAGCACGTCTGTAGAAAAAAAATTTAAAATGAAGAATGCATAACTATATATCGTGTTACCATTATTTTTCTTGCCTTTTCTTACATGTCATACATCACAGTTTCTTGAAATGGCCTGAAATTAAATGATATACAACAATTGTAGTTATTCAGTTTTGAAACTTTCAATTTACCATCATTGAGTTGATTGGAGTCATCCCACCCTTCCTGTTATCTGCAGGCTTCGTCTCGTACATTGTTTGCACTTGAAAACAACAAAATGCATTTTTTAGCAAGAAACTGATGGTATTTGCAACTTCCATTTATTCATCGGACAGATGAAAAGCACATCTCTCTTTCCTTAGTTTCCAACGTACGCAACACTATGAAAACAAAAACTGTGCTGGAAAGGCTAAATACACAAAACTTTGGTGTTTTGACTCGCATGCTTTGACATACTAAATGGACTTGACCACAAGTCCATCAGCCTGATGGGAGGTAAATCAGGGTCAGGAAAACAGCCGGAGGTGACACAGGCTATAACACCCAGCCCTCCGGACATGGTGTGTGTGTGTGTGTGTGTGTGTGTGAATGGCAGGCAGGCATGGCCACGTTCAGGACATCCTTGAACTGCCGCCGTCCCAAGTATCTTTATCACTGGCCCCACAGTGTACAGGCGGGCATCCTTCACGGCTGATACCTTTTATGTGCTGGCTGGAGTCAAGGTCACGCGCGGCTGGCTGGTTTGTGTGTCACGTGAGGTCAGCATGGAAAAACACGTGACCATGCTTCCAATTATTTCGATCATTTCCATTGGTGATAACATTTTTTTTTTTTTTTTTTAAAGCATGGGTGGTTTTGTTGTTCTACTGTTACCTTGACAACAGGTTTAAAATGAGCCAGAGGCAGGGCTAAAAAGAAAATACAAATCACCACGAGTTTCTCCTGATCCCCTGGGATATTTCATGATGAAGTGCATCCCTGCTTTTTGGAATATCTCTGCTAGAAATTTCCTTTTTTTTCTTTTTCTTTTTTATATATAGCTATCTTTTTTTCTGCCTTTGTTCATTCTTCAGTATTGTCTGTTTTTTTCTGTCTTTCCAGTCCACGCCCCTTTCTCTCTTTTCTCTGTCTCTCTCTCTGTCTCTTTCTCTCTCTCTCCCCAACAAAAGCCATGGCAGTTTTTCTCTCTTTTCCACAGTATGTGATGTGCTTTTTGTGTTGTTTTGCTCTGTAACCAGGTAGTGATGTTGGGCTTGGCACTGGCTGCCCATTGTGCAGTTTTCCCCCTTTGACTGATCATCGATATGCATAAAAACAATCTTTAAAAAAAATCATTAGGCTTACTGATAACATACATTTTGGCCAGCATGGACAGAAGCAATTTGGTTCAGTTTTGCTAAGAGCCGGTCCAGCCATATTAAGGCTAAACTCACAGTACAAAAACCACCAAAGCACAAAACCTCACATAACAAAACTCCGTTAAACCTGAAAAACAAACAAACAAACAAAAACATGAAAAATGGGCATAGGCCTAATCAAGGACGTCATACTTCTGCAACTAAATTCATAATGTGCTTCTGGCTTTAGTCAAGTGCCGTCAATTCATAATGGACAGGTCATAAAGTGCCAAGACATTTAAAGACAGAAAAGGCTTTTTTTTTCATATTGTACGGTATTATATCGAAATAAAGAAAGAAAGAAATGATGAGATGACTGAACCGGGAAGACAGAAAACTGATGAGAAAGAAAGAGGCAACAGGTGGAAAAATAAAGATTAAGACATATATCCAAATGAAAAAAAAAAAAAAGAAATGTATAGTATATAACTTCCAGGTAAGGGATCTAATCTGAAAATTTAAACGAGCCCTCGTCATCCCCACGGGGAAAACAGCGTACACGCGACCGTGAAAGGTGAAATTATGATATTCGTACGTTAGTAAGCGCGCTCGCGCGTACACACACACACACACACACACACACACACACACACACACACACACACACACACACACACACACACACACGTGCAATCGCGACCACGCAGAACTCGCGTGAACAAGGACTTCTGACGCATGCGTTCAAAATCTGATCCTCACAAGCCGTAGGCCTACGATCATGACGTCTGATCCGATCTGTGCAAAAACCAACGCCGAAGGTTTTTCAGTGAAACACCACCGTTTCCCGCTCCCCTGGCTGCAGGCGAATGGACGATACAGGGCAATTAAGCTCAGTAACGTGTTTCACGACAATGTATATCAGAACCATCATCACCGATGCCGGAAGACACGATAGCGATCACAGACGAGCAGGTTCTTGTGTTATCCGGCAAGATCAGAGGACACTTCAGTGCTTGCCCAGTCAGACAGAAGGGTTATCAATTTACCGTTGTGAAGCGTTTTGTCCTTTCATCTGATGGTCTTCCCATCCGTTCGTCTTCTGGACACGGAAATAATCAGTTTGGAACCTTGTGGGGCTGGAGGTGTTTCTTCCCAATTTTTTGAATTTTTTATTTTATTTTTTTTTATTTTTTTTTTTTACCGTTTCTTTGTTTGTGGACATCTATCTGTTGTATCTATCATCACTTCCACGCTTGCACTGATATTCCTCTCTCTCTCTCTCTCTCTCTCTCTCCATGAACATGGACAAACAAATCTTTGAGCTTTCGTGGTACAAAAACGTGTACTGGGTGTGTTTGTGTTTCTTCTCTCTCTCTCTCTCTTCCACTTGTTTATTAAGCTGTTTGATTGTCAAATACAACCAATAGTACAATATGGATCTGAGATATGGGGTCTAGATAATGCTGTTTTACATTGTGAGTCTGTCCATTTATTGGCTTTGAAGAAATTTTTAGGAGTAGATATGCGAACACCGAATGATCTAGTCTATGGTGAAACAAATCGCTACCCAATATATGTAAACTCTGCTGTAAATTGTATTCGATATTGGTTTAAACTGTTGCAAATGGGGGATAACAGAATACCGTATAAAGCCTATAAGATATTACATGATTTAGATAGAAAGGGAAAAAATAACTGGGTAACGAAGGTTCGTCTTTGTCTGATCGAATATGGATTTGGCTTTGTGTAGATGGAACAGGGTGCTGGTAGCGTTAATGGCTTTATATCTGTTTTTCGCCAAAGGCTTATTGATTTTAGACGGCAAACATGGTATAGTCACATTTGTACTAGTGATAGATTTGATATGTATAGAACATTCTATAATATACCTGATTTGAAACCTTATCTGCTGTTAGATATAGACGCATCTGAAACGTGTAACGACAAGATTTAGAATAGGTATATCAGAACTGACAGTGCATCACTTTAGATACAGAAGTTTTTGTGCAAATGATTTAGTCTGTCCTTTATGTCACGAAGCCCAGGAAAACGAGGTGCACTTTGTTCTTTGCTGCCCAGCACTAAAACATGTACGTCAAATGTTTATAAAACCTAAGTACTACAAGCATCCCTCTCTGTTCAAGTTGAATTTGTTAATGTCGTCAAGCAATATCAATGACGTACATAATTTTTTTTATATAAGGCATTCAAATTAAGAGAAATTGTTACTTTGTAAAACAGTTATAATGTATTTTTTGTTGTCTATATATTTACACGGATACAATGCACGGTTTGTTGTCTATATTAATGCTTATTTGTTTATGTGTTTTCGTTGAGTTGTATACCCCCTTCACCAGGGGCTGTGGCCTGATTGTGAATAAACCATTCCGATTCTCTGTCTCTGTCTCTGTCTCTCTCTTTCTCTCCATGAACATGGATAAACAAGTCTTTGAGCTTTCGTGGTACAAAAACGTGTGCTGGGTGTGTTGTTTTTTCCCCTCTTGTTTCACCTTTCCTTTATGATTGGATTTTTGTATCTTTTGTATCAATATGACTCATGCGCACTCGGATATCCTCTCTCTCTCTCTCTCTCTCTCTCTCTCTCTCTGTGTGTGTGTGTGTGTGTGTGTGTGTGTGTGTGTGTGTGTGTGTGTGTGGACGTGAGCAAAGAAGTCTCTGCGCGTTTATGGTACAAAAACGTCGAACAAATTTAACCAATTGATTGCTTTAAGTGTCTTATCATCTTAGATAAATGGTTTCGGTGCAATAAATGATAAATCATTTCTTGAGTACTGCCAATGTCTAAACGGTAACCTTGACCTTGACAGTTGACAATAACTAAAGTCCCAATTCGGAGACGTCCACTGAAGGCGCATATTACGAAGCTATGGATTCCTGAAAAATCTAATTCTATATGCAGAGCGGGGCGAAGCGACTGGCGTAAGCCATTTGTCACTGAAGAAGATGACGAGTTCTGCTGAAAAAAATGACTGGCTGAAGCCATGCGTCATGTCATGAACAGGAGAGAAGAAGGTGTACAGGGTAACATGTTCAATGTCACACACACACACACACACACACACACACACACATGTAACAGGGTGAAACTGTCGTCTTCGCCCAGCTTAGATTTAGAGAGAGTGTGTGTATGTGTGCGCGCGCGCATGTTCATGTCCATGTGAACAGTTGGAATGATTCACTGATGCTTGAGTGTGATTACTTCACGTGCAAAATATTATTCATGTAGGATGGATGTACTGCATCTTGATATCTTTTTACAAAGTGAGTTATCCTACCTTTCCTTGGATAACCAGAAGCTGTAATTTCGTCAGTTCTCAATTAGCTAGAGCGGCGGAAAGCAACAGCAGATGTGGGGGCCACTGTCAACTTGATAGGGTGAGTGAAATATTTTATAAAGTAAACATTTCTAGCATTGAGAAATGGAATCCAAAATGTAAATGAGATATGTATTTCCTTATACGCACTATTCTGTGAGAGTTTAGATGTAATGCATTTGAACGGATTTCTAATGAATTCGATTAACTGAGTTTAATAGTGAATGAAATGCAATCCCAGTTCATGCATAAAGGTTTCTAGAATCCATATTCATCTTTAAGAAATTAGACTATTTCGAACTGAGAATCCAAATAGTTGATAATACGTGTTCAATTTGATTAATTGGATATTTTAGTCTTTACGCTTATTTGAAACAACTTGCAGATTGATGTGTAGTATTTTGAAAAGTGATGTTTCGAGTGAGTGAGTTAATGAACTTTGATAGACATTACTGTATGTTTGCTTACTTTGTTGTTTTGTCCACAGGGTATTTGTTTTTCCCCTCCGTGTACGAGTTGTGCCGGTCCTTTGTCCTTTAACCCCTCATTTTCCCGTTCCCTTCCCCATATTCCGACACATTCCCCGTTTTTAATAAAAGGACTTGAAAAGAACATGAAGACTGGATTGATGTGGTGAGAGGACCCTATCCAGCCGGTCACAAACTGAATATATATATATGTGTGTGTGTGTGTGTGTGCGCGTGTGTGTGTGTGTGTGTGTGTGTGCTCCCTGTTGCCGTGATCTTTAGCAGGGATAATTGTATTGACTGTTTGGGGTCTCGTGTCTTTCCATCTGTTTGGTTAATGTCAGATGAAGAGAGAGACACAGAGAGAGGCAGAGTGAGACAGAGACAGAGATTTCTGGACTTGCTTCGATAACTTAATCATAGTATTTTAATGTTTCTGGGTCAACGGGTTGCAACTCGCGTGTTCACTAATTTTCTGTTATTGAGCCTATGCGTGTCTGAGCGGTTTTGTCCAGCCATTCAGTCACTCGTATTCTCTGTTGTAGGCCTTTATGGGGGTGCATGGCCTGCTGCTCGTTGTGCTCACGTCTCCTATTAATTGATTAACCACCAAATGCTGCCATGGATTGTTGGATTGTTAGCGCGCATATACACTCGAATGGGATTACGGTATTGCAGCAGAACTTCAACAACAGACTGACGTGGGAGACGACAAAAATATCTCTCCTCCGATCGAGTTATTAGATTAAGCCACCAAGCGCTACATCATATTGCAGTGATCAAACCACGAACGTATTTCCAACGTTCTTCTTTTTCTGCGTACTTGGCTGCAACTCCCACGTTCACTCGCATGTTCGAGTGGTCTTTTACGTGTATGACCGTTTTTACCCCGCCATATAGGCAGTCACACTCAGTTTTCGGAGGTCGGGGCTGGTTGCATGCTGAGTATACTCTTGTTTCCATAACCCAGTGAACGCTGAAATGAATTACGGGATCTTTAACGTGCGTATTTGATCTTCTGCGTGAATATACACACTAAGGGGGTATCAACAGCAGGTCTGCACATGTTTACCTGGGAGATCTGAAAAATTTTCACTCTTTACCTACCAGGCGTCGTGACAGGGATTCGAACCCGAGCCCTCAGATTGAAAGTCCAACGCTTTAACCACTCGGCAGTTGCGCCCGTCATTTCTAACGCTCTTAGTGTATCATCACCGCACGGTCCTGGAAGAAGTAATAAAAACCATTCAAATTTCATGCCATGCACCTGGAACGTAGTACAAATGGCCTTTTAATCGGCTGATTCGTTTGGACCTATCCGACGGGAGGGCGAATGGCCGCGCTGCAAATAAAAGCTGTAGGCCTATACTCTTTGCTGGTGTGTCATGAGGCCATCTTTCTGTCTGGCCTTTACAGTTAACTGACTTACTTCCTTTTTTTTTTTTTTTTAAGGGGTTGAGGGCATGTCAAAAATTAATTCCTAACAAGTAGCCCAGTGACAGACAAGGAGCCTGTTTTCATCTCAGAGAAGGTTGCTTGGACCGAGACTGTAACTCGCGTGAGACTGGAAACACCGAGCGGCCATCAGATGTCGGTTTACTGAGCAGATCGAAACACCTGTCTCAATAAATTCATTTGCATTACTCTGATCAAAATGCTGTGGAAATGCAACCCATGCACTCATGTGCACAGTCAATTCGAATTCAAAATACTTTGCTTCAACCAGGGCAGAAAATTCGCTGTCGGCTCGATCACATGCCCGTCAGCAAATATAAAAGAACTGACACACCCTTCACTGATCACCCTACAAATACCGGTTCTTTTGTAAAAAGAAAAACATTTGGGTAAGATCACATATCACAAGATTTAGAGTGAAACAACTGTGTGTGTTGTGTGTGTGCGTGTGTGTGTGCGTGCGTGTGTGTGTGTGTGTGTGCATGCATAGGTATGTGTGTGCCTGCGCGCGTGTGTTTGCGTGTGTGCGCTTGCGTTTGTGAGAGTGTGCGTGCGCGCGTGTGTACGTTTTCAATCATTATAAAAAGGGGAGGAAAAATCAGTAAGATAATTATAACACTTTAAAAAACAAATGCTCATCAACAAATAAAACCGAAAATCAAATGAGCAACTGGCCTACTCTTCCTTGATCACAACGCACATATGAATTATCATGTAAAAAGAAAACTTTCAGTTTAGAAAACAAAATTTCATTTTAAGATAAAGTGAAACATTTCGGTGATATAAAAGGAAAATATTAAGATGATTATAACATTTTAAGACACAAAAGAAATGAAGATAGACAGATAAAACATACACACTTCTCTTACAGCTATGCAGACATCAATTATCATATGAAAAGAAAGTTAAGACAAATTTAACTTTAAGGCATGAAATCCAGTTGCAAGGTCTAAAACCGCCACCAAGACTACAAACATCCAAAACCCCTTCCACAGCCCTCTGCGGCAAAACAATAACACTGAACACGCACGCGCGTTCACACACATACACACACGCACACACACACACACACACACACACGTCTCTATCCCGTCTTCCCCTATAACCCTCCCCCTATCCTCACATCTTTCTTTACACACCTACCTTCACTTCTTTCTTCACACATGCATGCATGCATACATATAGGGAAGAAAGACAACTGTCATCAGAACAATAAACAAATCACAGGCAATGGAATAAAAACGTTATTTGAGCGAATTATTTATCACAGCAACAGCAGAGGGGCCAATGGGTTTTTTTGTACACATTTTTCTTTGCAAGAGGGATTTTACATCGTCTACCAGAAGAAAGTTTCTGACAGACAGAGTTAAGTGGATGAGTGGAATCATCAAAACTTTGGAGTGCTTTTCTGCAAAGAGCGGACTGATATTGGGTGTTCAGTTGTTGCTGGGCTTGGTTATAATTTTGCTTGCCAGGTTTACAACTCGTCCTAATTTTGTCTTTAACTTCACAGTCAGATTGCCAAACCAGGCCACAATACTGAAAGCCATGACACTTTCTATCAGACTTCTGTACACCAGCTCAAGTATGTGTGGACTAACATTAAAACTTCTTAATTTTCGTAGTAAAAAGAGTCTCTGGTGTGCTTTCTTGGCAGTCGCATCAAGATGTCCACTGAATGTGAGACTGTGATCAACTATAGTCCCTAGATATCTAAAACTGTCCACTGTTTCCACACTATGATGCTTCTGATCTATCATAACTGGATTTTGTGTGTGTATGTCCCTTTCACTGCCTAAAATAAGTTTTTGTTTTCTCCACGTTAAGTTCGAGCAAGTTATCCTTCAAAAAAGAGTTTATGACACTAATTTCTAAGAAGTAGCCTTCTGTGAAATTGAAAACTCGTCATTTAAAAGACCTACTAAAGCCATGTCGTCAGCATACTTTGCAAATTTGACTAAGAAACAGGTTTGAGCACCTGATGTCATTAATGTAGAGAGAGAAAAGCAAAGGGGATAAAACACAACCCTCAGGAACTCCAGTATTCACAGTAAAATTTCCAGACATTATGGGCCAGCCAGAACTGACATTCAGACAAACACGCTGTGGCCGATCGCACAATCACTGCACAACAATGTGAACAGCGTGGATGCAAACTGTACATTCAACTTATTTCATTCAACACGTACACATAAACGCACCAAAGCATTCATGCACGCACGTACGCGCGCGCGCACACACACACACACACGCTCACACGCACCTTCCTTTGTAGACGCATGACCTTTTGCATGCTCCCTGCCACCTACACAGAATCACAAAGCAAAGCTGTAAGCAGGACAATTGTTCAGATCATTTGTTATTGCTTTTGTCTGTTGGTCAAGTAACTCCGCCTGCTGTCAAGCCCTTTGTGACCCATCGTGACTAATAAGACGGGTTTTTCACGAGACTTGCTCCGCTACTTGAGTTGCCTAACTACATCTGTATCAGTGCTGGCACCACCTTGCTGGGTACCCTGCTGTCCCCAGTGAACCGATTATCAACACACACACACACACACATTGGGAGGGGGTGGGACAGGCAGTCAGAGACACACACATCATTTCAGTTTTAAAATAATACAAGGCCTACCCGCCTCCTCTTTGTCGATCCGTCTCAGTGGTTAAGTATACGACACATCAATTTCAAAAGAATATAGATCAATAGATTTCTTAGTATTCACACACACACACACACACACACACACACACACACACACACATCGCGCGCGCGAAGAACATTAACAATCGACGGGGTATAGTAAACTTTTTCTCGGCGAAGTAAGAAAGCAAACTGGCGAAGACGCCCCAAATTTATAATAATGTACGAAGCCGAGTGGCTTCTCAGGGACCCGCCAGTGCACTGACTGGTACGAACAGCTCAGAGGCTTTGGTGCGCTGCGCGATGTTCTTGTCACCTGATGACGTCAAGGACTTGGGCGCTGACGTCATTGCCTTCGTGTCGCATAAATAAGAGATACCGCCAGTTTTTGGACCCCGGTCCAGGAACTTCATTTTATCCAACTGTTAGTTTGTGTAGCTATGGAATCCCTCTGCAGCTTATCTTGACGCCTTCATTAATTAAGGCCATGAATTTCATGCAAACGTTGTCTTCCTTGAGTGTGACATTTTGACCCCAACAAACCCCAGTTCCGTTTTCATCGTTTGATAGGCCAACAGTGTGTAATATGCGTGCGCACAGTGTGTGTGTGTGTGTGTATGTGCGTGCGTGTATGTGTGTGTGTGCGTGTGTGTGTGTGCGTGTGCGTGCGTGCGTGCGTGTGTGTGTGTGTGTGTGTGTTTAACAGATTAAGTTAAGCGTTAGCCTATAAAACCGTCAAAATCTGAATCGTCATTGACAGAGTGCAGTGGTATTCAATCTTGACCCAGAACTGGGTGGTTCCTCTTGACAGTATGGTTTTGCCAACCCTTCTTTTTGTTGTGTCTTTATCCGTTCTTATTTCCTGTCATACACATCCACACCATTCTTGATTAACTTAGGCACTACAGACTTTCATACCGGTTGGCCTATCAATGTTTTCTTTCAAGTGCTGAATTAGTCCAATGAGAATCTGGGAACATCAAGCACAATCAAAACTAAATAAGTAATAAATACATTGCAATAAAATAAACAGAAGAACAAAGAAATAAAATGAAATAATGGACCAGGGAGAGGGAAGAGTTTGGGGGAACAAATGTACCAGTGGCACAGGCTATTTATATCTCAAGCGGCTGCGGAAACAAACATGCTGTTGACTGTTTTCGTGACTCAGGTTTAAATTATGATGAAGATTTTCAGATTCATATATCATTCATGATCGTTTTTAATCCCTCCCCCGCGATTTTGTGAAAGGAAAAGTGTAAACAGACCGAAAAATGACTAATCGGTGGATTTATGTCCACTGATAGGCTACGGCATGAAAAATAGACAGCTCGGTACAAAATATAACTGAGAAAATGATGTTATGTATGTTTTCACACACACATATACAATCCATACATACCGGCACGCACAGATACGCGCGAGCGCGCGCGCACACACGCGTACACACACACACACACACGCACGCGCGCGCACACATACACATGTTTTCAGATGGATTTTTTTTTTTGTGTGTGTGTGTGTGTGTGTGTGTGTGTGTGTTTTCCCGGACTCAGATGGATATTATGATCGTTATCACATTATACCTATATTTCAATAATAAATCTGGTTCAACGCCCAATGCCGTGCGTGTGTGTGTGTGTGTGTGTGTGTGTGTGTGTGTGTGTGTGTGTGTGTGTGTGGTGTGTGTGTGTGTGTGTGTGTGTGTGTGTGTGTGTGTGTGTGTGTATCTATGTATGTATGTAAGTATGTGTGTGTGTGTGTGTGTGTGTGTGTGTGTGTGCTCACATGCGTGTGTACCTGTATATCAAACAAACAGGTATGCAGACAGAAAGACAGAGACAATGTGAAAATGAAAGTAATGGCGTGTAAATGAAATGGGAGGAGGGGTTGGGAGGGGGGGGGTGGCTTTGGGAGGGGGAGGAGAATGTTTATAAGGGTTAATCCGAATAACTCGTCCAAGCCCGATAGCATACGTGTAGGAATGTCGTTTCACTCCCCGGTCAGTCAACCAGGATTTAACTTAAATGAAAAGCGACATTGACTTTTAAATTTGTAAATGATGGTAATTAAAAAAAACCACGAAGGCATTTTATAACAACGAACATAAAGAAGCATTCAGGTTAGATATCCGAGGGGTGGGGTGGAGAAGGGGAGGTGGGGGGTGGGATGTGAGAAAGAAAAAAAAAAAGGAAAGGAAAGGATCTAAAAGAAAGAAGAAAAACAAAAAAGGATTTTAGGAAGGGAGTAATTAAAGCATGAAGGACGGAAGGAAGAAAGGAGAAAAAGAATGAATGAAGGGCTAAAAAAAAAAAAAAAAAAAAAAAAGTAAAGAAGAAGAGAAGGAATGCTGATGCTTGGGAACTGAAGGGAAATCTACATATATATATATATGTGTGTGTGTGTGTGTGTGCGTGCGTGTGTGTGTGTGTGTGTGTGTGTGTGTGTGTGTGTGTGTGTGTGTGTGTGTGTAGTCAAACAAACAAGGCAACAACAACAACAACAACAACAGAATAATAAAATCTCAAGTCGTCCACCTTTTTCTCGCCTCCCTTTTCCGTTTTCTTGCCTGATAGCAAAACTCGATTAAAATGATTTTTCTTCCAGTTTAGTACCTTGTCTTCCCGTACCTTGTCTTGTCTGCCTGTACATAGTCTAGCTATATACCTGTATCAGTAAACCTTCACCTGTGTTAGTGCGTCAGCATCTACGCGCGAATGCGATCGATCGCTGTATAAATTCGTCGTCTGACTCCTGTTGGCAACGCACGTGCGAGGAAGCGAAAAGGTTACATTTGGAACTTCTGCGTCGGCTCTTTTTCTCCCCCCGATTTTCCATGTATTTTGTTCTTGTTTAATCCACGTAGAACGGATCTGAACAGGTAAGTGAGAGAGAGAGAGAGACGGAGAGGGGGGTGAGGGGGGGGAGGTAGGAGGAGGATGTGTGTGTGTGTGGGGGGGGGGGGGGGAGGAGAGGGGGTTGTAGAGGGATGGTGGGGGACTTGTTTTCATCTTGCACTATAAATATACCTCGCACGCAATACCAAAATACTATGAAAAATGTCTAAATCATGTCGAAAAAGCCTTCACAAACACAAACACACGCACGAATATTGGCTATATGAATCTAGTCTTATATTTATATACACAAGCACACACAGAGAAAGAGAGAGAGCATATGTGTCACCTATGTGTGCGTCTGTTTCTGTGTCTATGTGTCTGTGAGTGAGTGAATGAATGAATGTGTATGCGCACGAGCGCAGGCGCGCGCGAATGTGTGTGTGTGCGCGCGCGGGAGTGTGTGTTGGAGGGTGCCACAACCACATCAAATCTGACCTTGTTCATCACTCAGAGCGTAAGGCCAGTGACAAGACGGTCACAAACACCGACACACTCGCGCACGCGCAGGTCACGCCCCTTTCGTGCAGTGGTGGTAAACATGGAGCTAGAGGGAAGACAACTTGGTCAACGCCTTGTATAAAAAGATGAAGCACTGGCAGGTCCGTGGTAGACATACTTCGACGATAGTAAAGAAAAGAACGCTTGGATTGATTCTGAATACTTTTGTTTTTCCTTTCTTAACAGGTGTTTTGGATTTTTTTTTTCTATTGATTTTTCTGGGTTTTTTTTAATGCTTTTTTTTTTCTTTCATACTGATCGGTTTTTAGAACATTTATCAAGCTGCAGTCCGATGCTTTCTTTTTTGGTGAGTAACTTGTCGCAGATATCTTCCATTATCAGATGTTTCCTTTTTTTTTGTCTCAGACATGTTTCGTTAGTGTGTGTGTGTGTGTGTGTGTGTGTGTGTGTGTGTGTGTGTGTGTGTGCGCGCGCGCGCGCGCGTGTGTGTGTGTGTGTGTGTGTGTGTGAATTCGATCAAACCTGAGTTTGAACTAAATCAGTTGTGCAGTTGTGCTATATTCATGATGTTATACGAATGGAGTGCATGAGAATTGAGATTTATATCTATTGACCATCAGATATGCATGTTTTGAGTTCTGGGTTTTCCGGTAAAGGGTTCAAGATGAGTTTGAAACGTGCAGCTTATGCTCACCACCTTTAAGTTTGGTGTAAAACTGAAAACTTGACAGACGTGTTGTTATACACCAAAACATCGACAAAGCAGGCATACCGTGTCAACAACGACACAGTTCTAGTTGTATAATGAGTGACTTTATCCACTTGGTGATGTGCAATTAACATTTAGTTAGTTCCTCAGACCTACGTGCTTACTTACTATGTGAGTATATTACGCCTGTCCGCGTTAGATGATAATAATAACAAGCTTCAGACAAGCGCTTGATGTATTTCAGTGTATATGTAAACTACGGTAGGGGTGGAGATAGTCTCAAGCAGTGCGCATGCACTCAACTCCCTTTCTTTCTCCACACTGTTTCCGTCCACACAACACACCTCACAACCGCAGAGAGACATACGAACAGATAGAGAGACAGGCAACACACTCATCTCTCTCTCTCTTTCTCTCACACACACATACACACGCACGCACACACACACACACACACACACACACACACTGTGGTGCAACCCCCGTCCCCTTTCTCCATCAAGTATACCAACATATTGCCCTTTCATTGCATCCTTTTTTTTTTCTTTGATCAATCAAGAATATTATATGTCTATGGTGCTGGGTGCACATCCGTAGTTTAACCGAAAATCTGTGGGTCGCGTACTGTGTAAAGTGCGGGTATGTTTGAGCAACATTAAGAATGGGCCATATTCCGATTTTCTTGAGACCCAAGCACTGGAAAAAAAACTTGAACGTAAGGTCGTTAAAGTCAAGTGTAGGCCTACAGGTGCCGAATCTCGGTCACGGGGTCCCATTAACCTTCTATATGGACAATAGTTCACCACACGCCACATGTTATATGTTGGGGGAAACTATGTCAAACTATAGCTCTTTGTGGCACAGATTTGTCCGGTTTTTTTTTTGTTTTGTTTTTTACTGCTTTGGAAGGGTCACTTCAATATTATGACAGTCGCTAGCCCAACACGTAGCCTACAATTTGCAGACAGAAAGGTTTTGTTTTTGTTGTGGTGGTGGTTGTTGTTACTGGGTTTGTTTTTTTGTTGTTGTTTTTTTTGCTTCTTGAATAATGGGTTTAAATTTATCGTTTATATCGAGTGTGTATGATACATCGTTACTCAGTCCTCCTTAAAGGCAGCCACACTCGCCTGTTTCCTGAATAGATGCAGTGCACGGCGAAGTGAGGCCTGTGCCATACGTTTCTGTGATACTCATGTACACCGCAGTTTGCTGAAAACCCTCTATGCTGCAGTTCACACTGGATTTTCCAGGCTACTAAAATATGGATTTTTTTTTCACTGAATTTCCTCAAGACTGTAAGAGTTCAGCCAGTTTCAGCAGGATTTTACTGAATTTATGCTAGACTGCAGTTGTACTGGAGTGTTTCCAGTTTGCAAGTTTGTCTTCGTTAATTGTCCCCAATATTGCCTTTCTTCCACCGATTTTCCTCTGTGTGTGTGTGTGTGTGTGTGCGTGTGTGCGTGTGTAAAATAAGGACATTAACATAAAATAAAAACACCCTGAATGATTACCGACCAATATCGATGTTATCGCTTTCTAAACCACTTGAAAAACACAAAACGCGATTTATCTAAATGTTTACCTCATGACTGCTGATTTTTCCACAGAATTTTATCAAGACTGCTTTGTTGTTGTTTTGTTTCTGAAAATTGAATTTACTCCACTTGTCATGGTGCTCGTCTGTCTCACATCTTCCGGTTACCTCACGTCTGCTCAACATCGTGCCCGCAGTAAAAAATAAACGAAGACTTTCCTTCATCTTTGACGAAATAGGCTTTATAGATATACATCATAGAAATGTGAATAATTTATTCCAGATTCCACGAAAATATAAACAAATATAAGCTACATAACTATGTGAGGTGATTTGAGAAAGGGATACGCACAAAAGGATATAATTATAGCCGGGTAGGTAGGCCTAATTGCGAACAGCATGTAGGTATAATTGTGAACGGTTCGTGAGCCGGCCCGCTTTTAGCGTTCTCACCACACACACTTCACAATTTAACGTCTGCTTCGACCTGGTTTAGAATATCCAATTCCATGAACCAGTCAAACATCTGCTATTAAATATCCACGCTGTTTCTTATCTTCGCGCACGACTACCGACAAAGCTCACAAACGTGCTCTCAAAATCCTAAAATCAAGGGAAGCAAGTACTGAGCGGGACGTGAACCTTTCAGTTTGACACAGTTTTATAAAGCTGATTTGACTGGATATGTTGAATGAATTACGCATTTCCTGTGCTTGGAGAATTTAAGAAAGCATGATGGTAACAGATTAAAACGTCAGTTTTGACATGAATCTCCAAAATAGTGTCGTTTGCAATCAGACCATACTACATTTTGACGTGAGTCTATTTTCGAACGATGCTGCACAGTCACTGAACTCTCTCAAAAAGGTGTGTTTGTGTGAAGTGTGGGGTGTGTGTGTTTGAATGCCTGTTTGTGTGTTTGTGGGCATGTGTGATCAATACCAGCAATACAACAGTCTGGTGATATGTTCCAATAATGAGGTTATGTCCAACGAGTTCAAGACCTGTTTGTGTTAATAGCCCACATGTACCCAAACCCATCGTTCGCAATTAGACTTGCCCGTTCACATTAACACTTAGGTACTCCTGCTATTTAAACTGTTGAAAGAACGTTGAAAAAAAGGAGTCAACGTACTTTTGCCGGTGCAACCAGTCGGAGAAAGCCTTCAAAAACAGAAGAGCTACATTTGACGACCGTACAACGTGATATCTGTAAAACATACACGTTGAGCTGGCCGCTTCGACTGGATCGTTCGCAGTTAGGCCTATACCTACCATATATGTACAACACTTACAAAAATACAGATTATGTACGTATACAAACATAATTTATTATGCAGATATATATAAAGGCCTAAATATATAGGCATACTAAAAAACATATAACATTTATCATGGTTCATGCAAGGATCGAGCATCTTTTCAATTTTGTATTGATACTGCAACTCCTCAAGAAATAAACAAACACTTGAAATACAAAACAAAGTGTGGGTGTGAGTAAACAACTTCGACAACAACTATGTATTCCCCCTCCAACCCTCAACAAGTGAATAGATAAACAAACAAAAATAAATATAATTATACAGGTATATAAACATGATATATATAATATTGAGGAAAAAAAAGTGTGGGTGTGAGTAAACAACTTGGACAACAACTGTGCCTGAAACCAATGCCGATTTGAAGTGGGTGAGTTTATGGGGGAGGGGGAGGAGGAGGAGGAAATGTACAGAAGCATGGCTCGGTGTGTTTTCTTGAAGCTGATAGAAAAACATGACGGAGAACACACGAAACAAACAGCATGGTCCAGGTAACGCGATACCCGATGTTTTCTTCCAGGCTTTCTTCTCCGATCCACTCGTCGCATGTAGCTGAACAAAATGTCAAAAAAAAAAACCCATCGCAGTGAGGCGGGGGAGGGATGCCGTTCAAACGGTAAACAGCATGATGATGAAACACAGCGTCAGTGATCGTTGGTGTTTTCTTCTCGTTTTTAGGTGTCATTTGCCGGCTGCTCGAATATTTTTCCTCACGTGGAAAGATTAGAATTGATGTCCTTTATCAATTAAGGGCTTGGCAATCGCGAATAACGGGCTTGTTTTGCAGTGAGGTTGAATTTGACTTTCAACAACAAGAGAGACAAGAGACAGAGAGAGATGACGAAGGCTGGATGGTTCTCAATTCGTTCTTTTTGCGTGGAAAACGTGTCATTTGACGCAACCCTCATCGACTCTTACACCGTCATCGCTGTTCGGTGGAGACCCCCGCTGCCTGATATTCCAGACTCAAAGAGGAGGCCGTCTCGTGGAACTTACGTCACTCGCCAACGTCTGTCGCTAAAGCTGGGTGTTCCAATTATCATTTTTGACGTAGGTTCTGCGTTCTAATATCTAGGTATATATATATATATGCGCGTGCGACAGAGCACACGGATGAGGAGCTTGTGGAAACGTCGTCACGTAGACGTCGCAGCTGTGTTTGTGTCATGTTTGCAGAGCCTTGGCCTTGCTGTTGTGTGGCAGTTCGCAGCCAGCGGGCGAAACTGACGTTCGACACTGAGAGGAGTTGGACTGCATAAGAGACAACGGGGAAGTGAATTGACTGCTGCACATGTGTGTGACACTGAACTCATTGCCGCCCAGTGCTTGTTCAACGGAGTCAAGCATCGCAGGCCGACTGACATAGTAAAACAAAATTACCACTGACTGACCTCCGGCCCTGCTCAATTCTACCGCTTTCAGTTTGTTCACCATGGGCCTTCGGTGAGTACTCCAGTTTCTTTTCATTTCTCTGTGTTTTTTGTTGTTGTTGTTTGTTTGTTTGTTTGTTTGTTTGTTTATTTCTTCTTCTTTTTCTGTCCAGCATTGAGTTTGCCGTCATCAATAATTAGGTAGTTTATTTGATCACTTTTGGAAGTTATCTAATTAAGATTGTTTGTCAAGGGTATTGTGCTCCCCTCACTTCTAAGACAATGCTTTTCTTCTTCTTTTTTTTCTTTCTTAAAAGAAAGAGAGAAAAAAGTATATGTGTGTGAGAGAGAGAGAGAGAGTGTGTGTGTGTGTGTGTGTGAGTGTGTGTGTGTGTGTTTCCAGCTTTTGGCAACAACTCTATGACTGGAGACGAATCTCATTTTCCCGATTATTCGGGGGATAATAAGTTTGAAAATTGCACACACACACACACACACACACACACACACACACACACACACACACACCTCATTCCATAAACTATATAGACTGTTGATGCGGGATCACCGTTCAGCCATTCAAATCCCTGAGTCTGTGACCTAATTTCTGTTGAGACGACGACAGGTGTAACGCTTGTAACTGATTTAAATCATCATGCTGATTTTCGTTTTTCACTTGCATTTTTCTTTCTTTTTCTTTTTCCTTTTTTTTGTATGAAATAGATAAGGAAAGTAATCTTTAAAGAAAGACAACGGTAATGTGCCATATTCTTATCAGTTTTAGAATAAAAATTTGGAATTTAAGAGATTGATATCATTTCTTGTTGCGGATTCCGTCGCTTTCTCTTCATCATGTATGTCATCGTTTCCATTCAATCCCACTTTCTGTTTTCTGAATAATAGAAAAGAAGAAGAAAAGCTGTATGGTTAAAACTTCTTAAATCCTTTGCCTTTATACACGTATTTATTTCCAAAAGAATTTATTTACTGATAGAGATTTTTTTTTTCTCTTGCTGATGAAAAATCAGTTATTATTGTGTGTTTTGCTTATTTGCTCGGTGATTTTTGTTTAGTTTTTGACATCATTCTCTTTGTTTGTATGGTCTGTGTAAAAGATGCATGTGTGTAGTGTTTCAGTTCCCCCACACTGGGCACGTGCAATAAACTTCTTGCTTTGTCTTGCTGTTTAGAGTGCTAATCTAGTCAACGTTTACTATTTGGATTAACAATTTAGTTCGCGTTTGCTATTTTGACTGCTAATTTAATCTGCATTTGCTATTTAGTCTGCTGATTTAGTCCATGTTTGCTGTTGGGAATGCTAATTCAGTCCACGTTTGCTGTTTGTACTGCTAATTGACTGAGTCCACGTTTCCCATTTTGACAATTAACGTAGGCCTGTTCCAAGTTTGTTTAGCCCACGTTAGCTATATAAACTGCTAATTTCGGCCACTTTTACTATACAGCAGCTAACGTTGACCAATTCCAAGTTTGATATTCAGGCTGTTGATCCATTTTCAGGTTTGCTGTTCAGAATGCTTATTTATTTCTTCACGTTTGCTGGACTGCTAATTTATTCTAAATATTCTATTTAGGAGGCTTATTCCTTCCAACTTTGTTATTTATGTTAATTTGTTCCAAGTTTGCTATTTATACAGTTTTACGTTTTCCAAATTTGCTTTTTAGACTGTTGATTCGTTCCAAAGTTGCTATTTAGACCGCTAATTTATTTAATGTTTGCTGTTTACACTGTTAATGTGTTTCAAGTTTGATATTTAGATTGATAATTCATTTTCAGCTATTGTGTGTTATTGGATTTCACGAATTCTGTTGATGTCTGTTCAAAGTTATGTTTTGGATGAAATTTAACAGCCGGGCAAACCTGAATTTTGATTTGTTACTTTTGTTCGTTTGGTGGGTTTAAAAACTGTTGGCTGTGCCATTCATATTGAACATCATTCTATGTGAATAATGATTACTTGAATGTTTCTGTAGTAGTTTAAGCATAAGCCAGTGAAATACCACACACACACACACACACACACACACACACACACACACACACACACACACACACAGTGTTCAAGTTAGAGTATTTGCGTAGCAGGCACATGATCTTCTTTATTGATTTCATTTAGCGTGTTTCCACCGCAGTTATTTGGACAAGTTTTTTTCATGGACAAATCAAACATAACACACATTAAAGTACGTGTTTGAAAAAAAGAAAGAAAGAAAAAGATTAGACAAAACAAGAGCACAGCAAAATAAGCAACAGATGTGCACATTGACCGCATCATGCATGTTCTTCAGTTGTCACCACTGCGACAACTACTGGTAGCCTCTTACCATTATTGCTGCTGCTTCTGCTGCTAATTCTACTGCCACAGCAACATTTTGTGTTTGTCGGTATGCTCATCACAGAACTTGCCATGTACACCGCAAGAGGGAGGCGTGTGTATTCGAACGATGAAGCGCTCTGCATGCATATGCGTCTGCAAAGCCAGTCAGGACGTCTTGTCAACATGACGTGAATACTGCTACGTGACGCACGGACTGAGGTGGACAAAAATAGATATGTCAGAAATACTCTCTTTTTTTTTTCTTTTTTTTTCTTTAAAAACAACAACAACAACTCCTGAGAGGTTATTTGAACGGGCCGAAATCTCTCTCTCGGTGTCTGTCTCTGTTTTTGTCTCTGTCTCCGTCTTTGATTTTATTTTGTTTCAGGGTGAATAATAACATTCATTTTCTTTCTTTTCGTTTTCCTTCTTTTTGTTTCCTTGTGCCGCGGCTTCAGTTTTGTTGTGCTGTAGGCCGATTGCTACTGTTGTGTTTGAATAACAGAGAGAGATGTGGTGGCCGGAGGGGGCCGGGGCTTTTGCGGGCAGACATTTTAGAAGCCGGGAAAGAAGTGGGTGAACTGCTGATGACAAAAGAACAATGATGTTACCATGAAAGTTTACTGTCAGTGTGTAGAAGGACCTATTAAGATTCATGCTTCCACCTCCTCCATCCCTTAGTCACCGGCATCCTCTGTCCGTGACGGACGAGGGGATCTCTCTCTCTCTCTCCCTCTCTCCCTCTCTCCGGCTGTCTTTCAATCTTCAATATATGAATGTACGCTCGCGCACGAACGCTTGCGCACCCCCACCCCCACGCCCCCGCGCGCGCGCACACACACACACACACACACACACACACACACACACACACACACACACACACACACACACACACACACACACACACGCACGCACTCTCGTCTCTTCCTCCGATGTGGCTACTGACCTAACTGAACGATCCATTTCAATCACTAACTAGTTCCACAACGGAGAACGTATCCACAACTGATGCGTTTCTTCAGTTCCTGATTCTGTCGCAGTATCCTGTTCCTCCTCCTCCTCCACCTCCTCCACCTCAACCCTCCACTTCCTCTGACAGTGAACGAAAATTATTCTGAGAAAGGTCATTGGTGTCAGAATGAACTTGAAAACCCCAACAACCGAAAAGGAAAACAACAAAAACAACGAGTTGTTGTTGTTGGGGGGTGCAGGTGGGGGGGAGGGTGGGGGCGGCACTGGAGTCGTGTTCAGGGAATCGGGAACCGCCGTGATATCCGGGTGGTGTGGGCGAGTACCGGTTGGTTTGTGCGTTGACCACTGAGAAACTAGACAGATAAGGAGTTGCGAAAGTCGGCGGTTTCAGTATCGGTCACTATGATACTCCGCTGCAGGATTCTGGCAGCATCTTTATGGAAACCGTGCACTCGCACCCACACACGCGGCACACAAACCCACACTGGCACACACGCACGCACTCACTCACACACACACACACACACACACACACACACACACACACAACACAACACAACACAACACACACACACACCAGCAAACTCATGAACACACCGACTGTGACGCACGCGTACCGTACTGTGTACGGGCGGCACACACTCGGACACACACGCGCGCGTACAGTACGCGCGGCAACTGAACCCAAAACATATATCAGTGCATCAGTGTAGGCCGCATGGAGGCACACTCATACGAAAACATGCACTGAAGCAGACTTTCGAAGAAAATGTGTGCATGTGAGAATGATCACGCATACATGCGCGCGCCAGCACACTGACCGTGACTCGACGCACGCACACGCGCATGCACTGACACTCAGTGACACACACACACACTCACAGCACAGCCGGCACACGCAAACTACAAAACATAACAGCAACAACATCAACAACAACAACAACAACAACACACACACACACACACACACACACACACAATTTTCGCGCGCGCGTAATAAATACGTCGCCACCTTGCGAATCGTGAGGGCACATACGCAAAGGGGGACAACCGTGATTCCTGCCGCTGCTTCAACCTTTGCTCTTTCGGTTGTTCGTTTTCTTTTCTTTCCCTCTTTAAGGACAGACGATAAGACGGTTATTTTTGGTGGCTTGTGGGTTGTTGTTTTTTTTTTGTTTTTTTTTTCTTTTGTTGTTGTTCCTTTATTCATCTACTGTTTATTTGCTCTTTGATGTATCTTCTCTTCTTCTTTTTTTAACATGTATCCGCAGTATCGGCATCTTTGCCTCTCATTTCCTCAAGTTGTGGGAGTTCTTATTCTTGATTTGTTTTCCCGTTTGTTTTGTCCACACGCACTGCCACTCGCTGAATTCAAATATAAGTAACGAGATGTTCCCCCTTGTTTGAAAGCCTCGATCGAGTTCGTAGTGCAGGCGACAGCGGACATTCACTGTGACACACTAACTGACATAGCGCGCGTGCACACAAACACATTTTTTTAAAACATTTTTTTAATTCCATTTTGATAGGTTGACATTTTACAACGATATTTATAAAGAAAAAGAACATAAAAAAAAACAACATGAACACTATGATAGAGAGAAACAGCCAAGCAGCTGGATTATACATTGGTTGTTTATCATCATGGAGTATTATCATTCGTTTCTTAAGATCTTACACAAGCTGTCAAGGAATACAAACTGTAAAGTATCTTAGAGCACGTTCACAGCAAGTGAACACCACAATCATTTCTTGCGAATATCAGTAAAAAGAAAATAAATATGGGTGGTTAATTTTCGTTAATCTTGAACAGGTTACTAATCATTTGTGATCAATAAGTTGTAAGGCAGCCATCACCGCAGAGAAAATGGCATAGTTAAAGTTAATATATGCATTATATTCTTCAATTCTATATCGAGTTTTTAATTTGTTAAAAAAAACTGATATTTGTGGAAAGTTGTCCTCAATTTTACATAAATATAAGTAATACTTTGCAAACAATATTATAAAACACAACCAGCCGCCGTGGCGAAGTGGTTAGCGTCGCGGACTGACGGCTGGGAGGACGCGGGTTCGAATCCCAGCGGAGGTGGGTTTTTTGGCCCGTGGCCGGCTCCTACCCAGAGTTGAGTGTGCTGTGGGCTTAAATGGGGAGACTGGGACCACACAGTCGAGTGTCATCCACTTCAAGGATGCGTCTTTGGGTGTGTTGCTTTAATTACCTGACCAACACTGCAAGTGTCTGTATCTCTCGGGCCTGGTTAACGCCGGGATATCATTATGACAGGAAGCGTAGAGTACAGCCTTGTCACGCAGTCCCAAACCAAAATGGACCTCCATAGCAACATCGTCATCATCATCGTCATCCTCCTCCTCCTTCATCGCCATTAATATAAAAAAACAAAATAGTCTCAAAGTCTGTGGCCTTTCATGCCCTGCTCTCATGGTGACCTCAGTTTCGATACCCCTCCACTTCCGTGCTTGGGGTGAGTCCTGTCAATGTCGTCAGTGTCGGCAGATTCATGGGTGGCTGTTGTTTGAGGGACGTGGTGGCGGTCTCCACTCTGGGAGGGACGCTCACTCAGTCTGGCTCCGCGAGTAAGCCATTATTGTCGTTAGTAGGGGGCTTAGTAGGTGGTGTCCTAAGTACGTTAAAACAGAACAGGCACCACTGAACACCACCGAAGTGACTCAGCAGCAATGCAGGGTCTCCTCAGGTGTGTGGCCTCATGGCGACCTAACATCGATGGTTCCCTGTGGACTGCCGATGCTGGAACTGCGACGGACGAACCCGGGTGTGGCCGTGTATGGGGGAATCTAAATGAGTGGCGTGGGAGTAATGCCACTGAAACGGTGCAGATGATGGGGCAGCAAAAAAAAAAAAAAAAATTATAAAACACAAGACAGCATCAGTTGTTATTGTCACATCATGTCCAAATAACACAAGTGATTCTGTTAACTTTAGATTTCCTGAGTTTACACATCTCTTTTATCAAGTCCGTTAAAGCGTTCCAAAACATTTGCACATAATTGCATTTCAAAAAAGCATGATCAGTACTGTCTTTGTGTTCTCGACAAAAACTACAGTTGTTGTTATCAGTAACACCAATTTCTTTTAAAACAATTTTTGTACATAAACATCGGTGTATTATTTTCAGCTGAAACCATTTCAGTTTTACATCAACTATCTTGTGTGCATGCATAAAACACACACACAAAATATGGCAATACACGCGCCTGCCTGCACACTGGCTCACAGGCACTACACAGATACGGTGATCGGCTCTGTCATAGAATCGCGCGCTGGCACACACACACACACACACACACACACACACACACACACACACACAAACCCACATACACACACGCACGCACACACCCACACACACACACACACACACACACACACACACACACACACACACACACACACACACACATACGTGTGTATCATTAATGAATTCGACAAGGGATTGAGGGGGTGTCGGCACTGCCCTGTGGCAACACCCTCTGTGTGTGTGTGTGTGCGTGTGTCTGTGTATGTGCGTGCGTGTGTGTGTGTGTGTGTGTGTGCTGGGGAGAGCATCAGTCCCCACTCTCACTACAAAGCAGAGAAATTAGTAGAAGCGAGAAAAATTATGGTGTCTGGAATAAATCTTGGCAAAGGCACCGGCCGAACAACAGAGGTGATTTCACCTGTTGCCACATCCTTGTGGTATTTTCCTTCCAAATACGGACGCCACCTGATTCATTGGCATGCACGTGAAAACGAGCGGATGGGGAGCGATAGTGTTAAGATAGCGTGTGCCAGTGTAGGGGTGTGTGTGTGTGTGTGTGTGTGTGTGTGCCTTTGTGCGTGCGTGCGTGCATGCATGCCGTGTGTGTGTGTGCGTGCGTGTGTGTGTGTGTGTGCCAGTGTGCCGCAGCGCGATCGTGTATGATTGTGTGCAGTGTGCGTGTGTGACAGAGAGAGACAATATATGTGTCAAGTGTGTTTATGCGCGCGAATGCTTGTGTGTATGCCGTGTGTGTGTCAGTGTGTATGCACGAGCACACCGTGGCCGTGCGCGCCAGTGTCTCACTGTAAATCCAGTGTCCCGGCCGGGTGTGTTTGTCAGGGGTGGGGGCGTGTGCAGTGTATGTGAATTTGTTATACACAGGGATCAACTGCATGTTCCCCCAAACATCCTAGTTGTTTATAACACGCGCGCGCGCGTGTGCGTCTACGCACCGCACTCACACTGAGAATTATTTGGCATCGCTCCAACGAATCACGCGCTTATCGTACTGTGGTAAGTAGCCGAGTGGTTAAAGCATTGTACCTTCAATCTGAGGGTCCCGGGTTCAGTTCAAATCTCGGTAACGGAACCTGGTGGACAAAGGGTGGATATTCTTCCTATCTCAACACATGTGTGCAGACCTGCTTGTGCCTGAACCCTTTCGTGTGTATACGCACTCAGAAGAACAGTCAAATATGCACTTTAAAGATCCTGTAATCCAGTGTCGGCGTTCGGTAAGTTCAAGGAAACAAGAACATACCTGGCATGCACACCCCCGAAAACGGAGTATGGCTGCCTACAAGGCGGGGTAAATAAACAAAACGGTCATACACGTCAAATGTTACATGTCTGTCTGAGTGTGTATGTGCAGTGCGTGCCTAAAATCTCAGGCTGACAGGAGACGAATGATGAGTGCCCAATGGCAGCCGTTTGTCGGCTCTACACAGGTAGGCAACCTGTTGTGCAAATGACCCCGACTTTGTAAAACGCTTAGAGCTTGTTCTCCGACCGTGGATAGGCGCTGTGTAAGTATCAGTATCATTCATCATTCATTCATATATGCATAACGCATTTAGAAGTAAGACTGGAAGAAAATCTAAAACGCTGTTACGAATTAATTTTCTAACAATTGTTTGATTTATGCACTGATTTCATGGCATCTCTCTTGGATACACTTTTATATATTCATTTCAACTGAAAACTGCTTTATGTATGAAATATCGTAATTCCGATAGTCAAAACAAATTTAGGTCACTTTAGCTTCATCATACTGCTGCAGCTGCAACATTATCCAAACTCAGTGTTAAATGGGCGTGTTCATTGCACCAAACTCAAATGAAGGAAAAATCGGAATACAACAGGAATAGATGGAATCACAAATGATAGATGCGGGACGACAGCAGTTTAGGCACTGTCCGCCATTTAGTCCATGTTAAGACAGCAAGCTGTCAAGTCCCCGCCACCACAAACGTCTGTATGTCTTGTCCGGCGTTACTTCAAGCCCCAGTTTCCCTTCTGGACTTTTAACACCCTCTCTTTTGCTGACACCTTCTGTTTACAGGCCTGCCTCTTCGCAAACATTACAACTGATATCGCAAACGGCACGGGTACCAGCTAATAATGACTTGGCGAGATCGTTTCAGTTGTGTCCGCGTCCCTGTGGAAATTTTCAGTCTAATCCGTCGGACGTCATGTTAGTGTTTGCTTTGGTTATGTTACAGGATCTGCTGCATGTGTTTCCCAAAAAGACCCATTGTTCGTTCTCTCTCTCTCTCTCTCTCTCTCTCTCTCTCTCTCTCTCTCACACACACACACACACACACACACACACACACACACACACATACACACACTGACACACACATCGTCACTAGTAACACACACACAGAGAAATATATGGCATCACTCCAGTGATTCGCTTGCATATCGTCCTCTGGAAATATAAAAGTAGCTCAAGAAAGAAGACGATCACAAACGCGCTGTGATCTGGTCATTTAATAGCGACAGTGAAATGACGGACCTGTGCGATTTCAGGGCCTCTTTCAAGTTCCCGGCGGCATACACACACACACACACACACACACACACACACACACAAGAAAGATACAAACAGCGTCCAAACTTTTTTGTTTTTAATCGTTGTCCGACATTTAGTACATTTCGTGATAACAAACTGCCAGTTCCCACCACAAACGTACAAATGGCCTTGTCTCAGATTTCAACCAGACGTGTTATTTCATATACACGTCCCGCTTTCCTTTCTGGACGGACGAACCACCGGCCCTTTCCAGTGTAGACACCTGTTTGGAGGTCTGACTCTCCAGTAACAACTCATAATCCTTATTGTATTTTTAACTTCGAAATAAACACTGAACAGCAGCAACTGTGTCAGCAGCACATTAACTTAGAGTTATCTGAATCTATACATGCCTGGTGAAAAATGACCAATCTCTTTAATCAAGGCTCGCACAATAAAATCTGAAAATTCTGAATTAAGCATTTTATATACATATCAGTATTTTATCGATGGGTGTTGTTGGGTCAGCCGAATGTCAAGGTTTTTTATTTTCTTTAAACGTGTTTTTCTGGCTGTGTTTTTGGACATTTTCACTTTTAAGTAGGCGGCCGGATTGAACATGAGATGAACATAATTTCGGACATGCACGCGCGTGCACTGCATACGTGTCGATGCATAATGCAGGTTTAAGTTTACGGGATCCAGTGTTCAGTTTGCACACACATTCAGCACTTAACTGCCGGGCTCGTGCTCACACTGACAAATCTCAGTGCACGCACACTGTGACAGTTGTTACACACATGTTCTTTGTCTCCGTCTGTCTCACTCGTCTCTCTCGTCTGCGGTCATCTCTGTATCAAACACACACACCGCATGGCACGTTCACACACACACACACACACACACACACACACACACAGCGCGCGCGGTACACACAAAAAAGCCTTTGAAGGGCATTCTATTTCACACTGACTGATGAAAATTATTCATCTTCTCTCTCTCTCTCGGTCTTTCCGCTGTCTCAGTCGTTCCGCTTCTCTCAGAGTATCTATCGATTCGAATCCCTCTCAGTCTCACACACCGACACACACGCGCGCTGATAAACGTGTCCCTCTTTCTCTTTCGGCCTCATCATAGTTCCCCTCTCTTTTTAAAAACAAACATACGCAAGCACGCACACTGACACATGAACACACACACACACACACATTGGCACGCACGCACCCGCCGGCACGCGCGCACACACACACACACTCAGTGACACACACACACACACACACACACTGGCACACGCACTCACACTACACACACGCGCGCGCGCAGTTTCCTAAATGCGTGTACGCACACATATGTGTGTGTCCCGCGGCACTGGCAGTGTGTTCTGATGTATACGTGTGTGCCGGTGTGTGTGAGCCGGTGTGTCACGGTGTGTACACGCGCGCTTATTACGCGCGCTCGCGCGTCTTTGTGGCGACACGAAGACATCCGTATCGAGAGTGCGTGCGTCCGATCACGGACAACGTTTCGTGGCGTCCACTCACATTTGTTCTCGTTTAGAGACAATTTGCCTGGTTCATCGATACTATGGGGTTTTTTTTTTTTTTTCTTTTTCTTTTTTTGTTTGTTTTTTTCAAGTACTCTTCATTGTCCCGTCACACAGTGACAATTGAAGGATCTGCATTATAGTGTCATTCAGCTGCATAAAGTGAACACAACACAAACCAGCTTTGACCTGTTGGAATGGTATGTCCGGAAGAACAACATGTTGTTGACGTTAACTTGACATCATGGCGACCTTCACCTTTCTCGTGGTTTTCCTTTACCCACGTGATTCTCATGACGTCACTGGTTATTTTTAGTCTGTAGTTGGCCTAAAATCTGGTTCAAGGTTGATCGAAGTTGTTTTGGTAGCAAATAGAATCATGTCCGTTTACTCAGTCCCAAACTGACAGAGGTGAGAGAGACACAGAGAACGATTGCTTAGCAGTACTGTTAGTTATCCTGCTTGAGATATTAACACACATAATCACTCCAACTCAGGCACCGTCTTCTGAGGTTGTGCCAGTGGTGGACAGAGAAAGTTCCCGAAGGAGTATTTTTAGACTGCCTACTTTCATTGGTCAGTAATTTTATAAGCTGTTTCATTGGTCTCTCGCGACGTTTGCGTCAGATGATAATCATATGCACTCTGGCACGATTTCCTCAGATCAACAACAAACCAACGTTGGAAGTGAGTTAACACAATACTGTGTGCAATTGCTTGGATATTTTCTTGTATTTCGCGCGAGTTTGCTGATTTCACCACTTGCTTGACTTGGGAAAACGTGTTAATATTCGAAGGAAGAAATTTACCAGGTATGTCTTTACTCTGGGGTATTTTGTTTGAAGTTGATTGCTTCGTGCAGGGAAGCCAACATTTGTAGAGCATTTGTGGTACGTAACTTGCATATATAACGGCTGCTTATTCAAACCGATAAGTTTGTTGCTGTTTGTTGATCTGAACTATGATATTATGATGGAGAAGCGAATTGTTTGACCTGACTAGCTTTCGCTTTCGATGAATCCTGTTTGATTTTGTCATCACCAGCAAAGGGGTTTGTTTACGTTTTACTCCTGAGGCCCCACGTGACCTTTGTTATGTGTCACTCAGCATGCACTGCATTGTCATACACATCAGAACTGACTCAGTGCCAGCACGTGCTCAGTGGACTATCCTACGTGTCAGTCGTCCATAATCCCAGCTCAGTTCTCACAACCAGACACTGCTGGACGTTTTTACCGAAATTCACGTCTGTTACTGAACTTGACCGAGTTTTCATCCAACGGCGATGCACACTGAGACGACCACACACCACTTGTCGAGCTGTCGGTCGCGGGAATCACCGTTTCTCTCTCTTAGACCTGCGCGTGGGCCACAAGGTGTGGGGGCAGGCCTTTATTCTCGGTTTCAGTTTTTGCATGTTTCGTCAGAAAATGGTACACATTAAGTGGACGTTAGCAGAAAGACTGTAGAAAGCGAAGGTGACTCAGTCATCATAGCGATTCCGCCAGTCATTGTCACGTGCTGCACGGAGGAGCAGACGACAGTTAACACTGGAATGTCTGCTATGAAAACAGCTACTGTGACATCGGCGATGAACGGTGCTGACGATGATGCAGCTGCCAGGGTGGAGGATGATAATGTGTATGTTGTCGAGGATGTTGATAGGATATTGATATCGTCTGCTTCGCGACTGTCGGTCACTGACATTTTTATTTCTTGTTTGAGGCTGCATTTCTATGACTTTTTTGGGTAAAATTTTCTGATAAACAATAATTTCTATAATTTAGTAGAGAAAAATTTACCAGTGAATGGTTGTTTTGTTGGTTTATTGATTGATTGTTTCAAATATTTTGATTATAGTACTTAAGTAGCCATCTTCATTTACATTTGTATTCATTGTTTTTGAGTTTTGTTAACTGAAAAACAACCCAATAGAAAGTGATTTAAAAATATTCCATACAGCATTTTGAAGTGCCAGATATTGGTCAAATCAAAATTTTGTTTAACACACACACAAGTATTATTTTGCATAACCAAGATCCAATATTTGTTATCATACATGTCATCTGTAATACTGTTCTAGGCGCATTCAGAGAGGGAACATCCTTGGACACCTGCATGGGATGGGTGGTAATTTGTTTAAAGATAACTAAAACTGTGTAACTTTTATCATCCTATCATGTGACGCATTATCTTGTACTTCTTCAGCATGCACAGGGAATGAATTCTGCATATATAATCCATGGTGCATATTGAGATATGATAATGTTAGAGGTGCTCCTTTTTCCAGACCCAGGAACTTTCCAGAATATCCTTACCCTCCCAGAGCAGACCATCACTGGTTATCAAGCATCCCAGACACATCCTATAGTTGGCAGTATCCAGTCAGCCACAGGTCAAGGATATATCCATCGTACTGTCCTCCATATCAGCACCTCAACCCACCTTTGGCTGGACACCCTGCACATTCAGCTTTAACAAGAAAGGTAAATATTTTCCTTTTTTTCTTTTGACTGAAATTCAGGATACATAATAATCATACACCCACATCTTTCTGTCTGCATGAATATATTATTATATATGTATCACTATCTGTCAATATGTTGCTCGTCTGTGGTTGTTGTTTTTTTCTGTGTTTTTTTTTTCTGTTTGAGGACTGCTTCTCACACATTCACTCATATAGATCTCCAAATGGCGTTTTACAAGTGTAGCCATTCATTTTTACCCCTTTGTTTAGACAGCCATACTACAATTGTTTTCAGGGGTGTAGTTCATCTGTGAAGATGCAGTCACCTGTTCATTTGCACACAGAGATGGCAGACATTAAAAAAAAAGACAAGTTTGTTTTTTACATCAAGCAGCATGACAAGTTATTATCTCAGCAGCATAAATTTCATGGTATACATTGTCAGTCAAAGTCTAAATGCCATCTGTCATTTGTTTTCAGCTGAAGCCCTCTATCCCAATGGATTACGTACCTAGCCCAGAGAGTTTCTATGCATCAGAGATGGCACAGTCTGCTTTTGCAGCCAGTCCCAACAGTCTGTACATGTATGACCAAGAGAGACATGACATACAGAACACTCTCAACAATGGAATTCTGGGACAGACGTGTGCTGGGTCTGATGTGGCCATGGTGAATGCAGAACCGGAGTTTGACCTCAATCCTCAGTATGAGAACAACAGCTTGGAAGGGTACCTGGGTGGGATGTGGACTGATAGCATGCTGCCAGGTACCAGTGAGGGCTGTCTCAACACCCTGTCTACCATCTGTTCTGAAAAACAAAGGTCAAGCGAGTTTGGGTTTCTGCAAACCATGCGATCAGACCTGAAGCAAGAAGGCCCCACCCTGGCTGAGCTGAACATGGACCCTTTCCTGATTGAGGACATTTACAGCATCATTGGTGAGGAAGAAAATGTTCAGGCCTCCAGCACAGTGAAACAGGTCGTCAGTGGCACAAGGAAACACTCTACAGCTACCCAGCCAGTGAAGACAGAAACGGTAACAAAATCCTCTCCAGTCAGCTGCTTGCATACTGCCATGCCCCCAGTTGCACAAACTCTGTCCCAGTCTCAGGTTCTCCCTGCTACATCTTCTGTGACAAGTGTGTTTGGGTCAAAGCTTCAAAATGTGGCAGTGGTGCCTCCCATCTCAGTTACTGCCGCCACCATCAAAACCGAGCCTGTGGATACCTATGATGACACTGGCAGCAAGTCTTGTCTGCACAAGATGTTGTCCTCACCCCCTTTGAGGCCTGTCTTGAGCCCAGCGGCTCCAATGCAGACATCCTCACCCCCTCGTCAGGTGATGCCTGTGGTGGGGCAGAGCCGAGCTCCTTCTCTTGCCCAGCAGCCAATCAAGTCTGAGTCGGTGGAAGAGAAGTGGAAGGAGATTGAAAAGTTCATTCATGATCCTGAGCTTGCCCCCAACCGGAAGAGGAAACGCTATGGTGAGTTTTTATGTTGATGAAATATTGTTCTTATTGGTTTCTTTGTCTAATATTATGTTTCTCTATTAGGTGCGAACGTTTGTCTTGTCTCCCTCCCTCCTTCACATCTCACATTCATGGTGAGCTCAGTAAATTTGTCACACCCTGTTCACCATCATTCCATTCTCTTGTGTGTGCATATGCTTAGCTTTGTGTCTTGTACTTTGTTCATTGGTAGTTAACCAACCAGCCTTTATGCATCTTCAATTTCACTTACTCAGCTTTTGATGATTTTGACACAAAAGTCCTGTAGAACGAGACTGATACATTTTACAGTGATAGATTTGATCATGTTTATACTGTCTAGTGTCTATAGGTACATTTGACAGTCTTGGCTGGATCTTTTTCTTTCTTCAAGGCATGCACCTCTCTCTATTGTAAATGTGCCTGTGGCCTATATGCAATTAAAAAAAGGTCTCAAAAAAGGTCGTATTCACATTTTCTCTCTCTCTCATTGTCTTGGTAGCAGTTTCATGGCCGGGTACCTGACCTTTTCACACAAGTTGACATTATTTTCGTTAATCAAAGTGGTGAATTTGACAAATATAGATAGCCAAGTGTAGTGACCAGAAACACATTGTTGTCATACATCATTGCCAGCCCCCACCCCCATTTGTGTGTGTGCGTGTGTGTGTGTGTGTGAGCGCAAAAGCAGTACCCCTGGCCCAGCCCAAACAAGAGCCTGCGTGTACTGTCAATCAGGGTTTCCACAACCTGTTCGTGCTCAAAGTGTTGCATGGCGCATGCGCAGCGTGATCCCAAACAAAGCCGAGATCATCAGCTGGTGGGATGGCCCAGTTTGTGGACAGGCTGGCCCGTTGCCAGAAGCAGCAGCAAGCATGGATACATGACTGAACGTTCGCTTCGTAGGCAAGAACAGTGGAGACAGAGAGAGAACTTGTGTGTTGGTGGTAGTACCAGTATGCACTGGAATGCACCAGTAAGCTTTAAAAAAAAAAGGGGTGGGGGGGGTGGGGGGGGGGGGCTAGGACGGAGGGGAGTATACTTATCAATAAAGGTAGCAAAGGTCAGTGACCTCAAGTCGAAGTCCGCTCGGTCGTTGCCTTTCGTGAAAATGCAGAATGTCAGTTGGTGCTATACCTATATACGTACAACATTGCAGGCCACACGTACACCTGTCACACAGTTCTTGCACATGACAGAAATGTTGAGATTAAAAATAAAAAATAAAAAATTCTCAGATTCTTAATGATTACTATCTATTACATCTATCGGAATTCATCGCTTAGATTTGCGCGAACTCGAACGCTCCCGCTTGTGGAGATATTATCAGTCAACTGAATTAGTACGGGTAGAATATATAACGAAATTCTGTATGTATCATGCGCTCGTGATTGAGATGGGTTATTGATACTCGTGCAGAGGAGAGGTAGAAGGGATGGGAGTTGGGAGGGAGACCACTTCATCAAGTTCATGACTTTACAGCTTGATGACCCCCTCCTTTTCTCCCCCACTAACCGTACCGCTTTCCCATTATCCCTGTCTTTGTGACAGCGATCATGCCGGACTTTGTCCAGACGTTCGTATGTATTTTCCTCAGTCTTTTTTTTTTCTTTTTTTCTTTCAATAATTGTTTCCCCATTATTGGTTTTTGAAGTCTTTTTCGGGGTGGGGGGAGTGGAGAAACTTGAGGGGAAGATGTACGTGTGACTAATCTTTCTTCTATCACCTCACACCATTCCGTTTTATTTTCCTGGGTTGTTTTTTTTTCATGCCTGGAGTCAGTTTTTCTCCCTTATATCACTGCAGTGGCCACCCCGTGTCGCCCACCCCGACCCCCAAAACAAAAACAAAACGTCATCAACAGATATGTCATCAGTGCTTGTTGCTGACATACCAAGGGACGTGTACATGATTGTGAATTTCATGAGCAAGATTCTAAAGCCAGAGTACAAAGGACTGTATGAATAAGATTCTATGTTAAATCTGGCACCGTTCCAATGTTAAAATCTGCAAGCATCAGCATCCAGAATAACTTGGTCCTTCTGTCCACCCACGGCCCCCCCACTCCTCTCACCCTTTTCCATGAGCGGGGATTCCCCAGGGATTTGGCACTCCCTTGACAGGGTGATGTAAACATACCGCCTAGTATGTTGGACAATCCAGGATGCCAATCGAAAACAACTGATTACTGAGAAAGGAAGGCGGATGTTCACATTCCAAGATAAGGTGTGTTGAAAATGTTTTCGGTACGTACCGCTCAGTCGGTACCGGACACGGCCGCCGTGTCTTAATGCAAGTTTGGGTGGGCTTTAGACATCAGTCAGCATGTGTATCTCCCCCGCCCCCACCCACCCCCTCTCTACAACCCCCTTCACTCTCTTTCTCTCTCGTGCGAGCGGGCTTCAATTATCCGGCTGTCCGCTCGTTACGACCGGATCAGGCCGGTTGGAGGAAGCGAGGGAGTTGGGGATGGGGTGGGGGCAGGGTGGCGAGGGTTTGGGGGGTGTGGGGGGATCGTATCGTGGGGGACAAATTAAGTCAGTTAAAGCATCTCTATGGCAACGGGATGAAACCGTTCTACGTAAACAACCTAGCCAGTAAAAACCCCACCCCCGTCTGTCTGTCTGTCTGTCTGTCTGTCTCTCTCTGTGGCAGACATTTGAATGGTTGGTCTTCTTTCACGCTTTACTACTGAAGTGGAGCATTCGACATTGCGGCGGTCCGCATTCATTCACTAGAAAGAGATCATTCAGCGACGGCGGCAGTGCATGAATCATTCCAGACATATCTTGCTGTTGCGGTTGCGTTTCCACGATGTCAGCACCGCCAGCTGTGGGCGTGGTTACCCTTCGGTGGGTGTGACCTCACTGAGTGGGCGTGGCGACCTTATAGTGGGTGCTGTGACCTTTAGGTGGGCGTGCAGTGCACGTCAGAGGTGCGGTAATGGGCGGGCGAACTCACCTCCTGTCAAAGTTATTATATCCGAGGGCGGTCATGTTTGATTGAGCACATGGTTGTAGAACTGTAAATCAATTGTGATGAGTTCTGCAACATCTGCATTTCGTGAAGAAACTAGGAAACATGGAGCAGTTGATTATATAGGTTGATTTTCTCCTTGTTGCTGTTCGAGTTAGAACTTTTTTTTTCCATCAGCCCTCCTACACATAAACACCAATTTACTATAACAAATGTGTATGCACATGCGTACACGCACACACACACACACACACACACACACACACACATGTGATTTTACTCAGTGTTGCTCACTCAGCAGTTAAGAGATGAGAGGGGGGAGGGCTAAGTTCCCATGACCCCGGCACCAAACATCATGATCTCAGGGCAAACTGCAGCAGGTCATTGAAACTCATCACAAGCTGAGTTGGTTATGGGAGAGGCATGTCAGAATGATATGGCTGACAATGGGTGGGGTTAAAGGTTGTGAAAACAATAGAGAAACCACTAAACACTAACCTGTCCTTGACTGTGTAGAAAAGTGCATTGTGACCTGATGCATGTTATTTACTGATTGTTTAGTTGTCATTTCATTTGACACATTTATCTACCCATCCTGTTTAATTCACTGATTGTTTAGTTGTATTTCTTTTGATAAATTTCTAGACATGCAAACAGCAGAGGGAAACGTCACACTTTGGTTTTTTTCTCATGTCTTTTTCTCTGCTTGTTCTTTGCTGTGAATTCTACAGTGTATTGCATTTGTGTGCATAATATGTTTCTTCCCATTCCTCTCTCTTTGTCCTATTTTCTCTCTTGCTGTCTCTACCTTGTAACACACATGACACAAATGTACTTAGACATTCATCACACTACACTCATGGGATGCTCATATATATACTCACACCTTTACTCTCAGATTTACTGATGCACATAAATGTACACATGTCTGCAGCAGACAGTTCTTTTGTACACCACATGTGCCATTAACCAATTTGCACATTCTTTCATTTGTTTCAGCATTGCTCTTCACTCTTGCTCTTATGAGAGAGTGTTTGTTTCTTTCTACTTATTGAGTACTATGATTAAAAAAAAAAGATAAAAATGCATCATTCTGATTCTTTTTTTTTTTAATGTGTTTGTGTACAGCTTCTGGGAGCTCAGCCATCATGTCTGATGAAGAGGACTTCAAACGTCAAACAGACAACATGAGTGATGATGACTATGATGATTCAGACTCCGATGTCGATTCTGACTTCAGTGACTCACCTCTGGAAGAATCTCTGACGGAACTCGCCAAAAAGAGCAAGCAGTACTTCTGGCAGTATAATGTGCAGGCCAAAGGTCCCAAAGGCACACGCCTGAAACTGCAGATCAATGACGCTGACCCCCACCACCCCAGCACCTTTGAGGACCCTGTCTTTGATGCCAACAGCACCAGTCTGGTTGGCATCCGTCATGGTGGCAAGGCCAGGAAGGGCGATGGGAACGAGGTGACGCCCAACCCCCGGAAGCTGTGCCAGATTGGACAGCAACTGTACAAACTGAACCGACAGATCAACAACTGTCAGGTGTCCCATGACCTTCCGGCCCACATCCGCAACAAGTCTCGCAAGGAGAAGAACAAGCTGGCGTCGCGTGCCTGTCGGCTGAAGAAGAAGGCCCAGCACGAGGCCAACAAAATCAAGCTGACTGGGCTGGACTCTGAGCAAAGTAGGTTCAGCTGTGTCTGTATTGTCAACCTTTCCTTTTTTTAAAGGGCACTTGATGTTGAACACATGTAGAAATAACACATCTTTGAATTTTTCAGTTAAAAATATCATTTGAGCACACAAAAAAATAACTTTAAGACGATGCTTATGTTACATACAGTATATGAATCAAAACAATGATTAAAAAAAACGATTTGATTTATATAGTACCCATCCATGATATTGTCTAAAGACATAATTGATGTATATGCTTTATGCATTGCATGAATGTAGACAATGTTATTATTGCTACAACATGCAAAGATGTTATCATGGACAAAAAAGTATTTTGCTTGGACAAAAAAGTAATTTACTTAATGATAGATTTGTGCTGAACTAGATAACAGATTTGTCAAGGCCACTTAAACATGTACAATATCAAACTTGCTGTTCCCCACTGTGTTGATTATGCTGAGAAAGAGATCATAATAGATATTATTTTATTGCCAGACAGGAACTATGTACATTTGACACATGCAAACTGAGTCGTTTTTTTAAGGCTAGAGGTTGGTATGTTTGCAGACGAGCTGTTGGACATCATTCATGTCATCTGGCCGCAGCTGAAAGAGAGAGCACAGCAGAGGATGGAAGGTGTTATTCCTTCTGGAGCCAAACAGAGTCTGACTGCACAACTGGAAGAGATCATCAATACTCAACACAGTAAGTTATTGTTTATTTTTACATTTCTTATTTTCTTTCCATGTGTCTGTTGGATATTTTCTCCCGTGTGAAAGATTTCACTGTTTCTTTTTTTTTTTTTCTTGAATATGAATATTTTTTGTTGTGGTAAAGTATCACAGCAGAATGAGAAAAGAGGCCCTGTTTTTGTAAAAGCTTAATGCGCTATGGATGGATATAAATGTGTGCAGTATTAATTATTATCCTGTACCTCACCTCCAACACACATGCATCAGCCGCTTCACCACAGCTACCATATTGATACACATTTCTACCAACAGTTTCATAGACTGGTACACTTTTGAAATGCAATATTTTACAGTTTCTTTGAAGTTATATTGATGCTATAAATTGATTTACTGATTGGAAGAATTGATTTGATGACAAGCATGATCTTGTCAAGAACATAGTTTAAGCAGCTGACTGTGCATGTTTCAGAAATGCTGATTGCTGGCAAGACAACAGACTATGTCAACGACGTCATCAAGAAAGTGGAGGAAGGGGACCCCTGCGGTGGTCTTCCCATCAGGTCAAGGGTAAAGAAATGAATGGGCCCATACTCTGCCAGGCAGGGGAAGGCCGAGGCAAGACTGGTGGATGGATCAAGCCAAGGAGAGAATCATCCCTCTGAGTGAGGTCTCCAGTGCTGAGGATGCATAGAACGTGAAACTGCTGTGAGGACATGGTCACATCTTCCCTCCATACCGTTTCTGCCTTAAGATCTGAGCAACCTGTGTCATCATTCCTCTACAGACCTCATTCACTCCCAGTCAAGTGACGTTCTGACAATCCTCAAGCCACAGCAGTAAAGGGCCGAGAGGTGACAAGCGGCCAAGCCTGGAATCAGGCAGGAGAGCTGCAAGCCAAGGGAGACAACAAGATTGCAGTTGGGCAGTAAAAACTGTCTCTCCAAGGACATGAAAGACTTCGTGTTGTCAGGAGACTTGTTGTAACACTTGTCTTTTGTTGATGACTGTGTCTTTCTGCTTGGCGTTAATGTTGCACACACACTTCTCCGCAACAGGTTAAAGTTCTCTTTATTGTTTCCATTTTGCTTTGGCTTGTTTGTCTCAACAACAGAAAAAAAAAGAGTTATCTTTGAGGACATTTGGAATTACTCTCCTCATGTCCCATGATGCAGTCCTTAAAAATCCTTGACAGTAACACTGTGAAGTCTGTGGTATTATGACATGCTGTCATCCTGCAGTCCCCTTTTGTCTCTCTCTCGTTCTCTTTCTCTTCCTCATGCTCATGTTTTACAGATCTTATGTCAGTTGTGGTAACCTTTGACATCCTGCGATTTACTCCAGGACTGAGAGTTAAGTCATCGAAACATGTTTTGATGAAGTGTCAGCTGGCCTGGTGTTCCAGTATGAATGAAGGAAACTAATGGGGTTTCTGTCTCTATTGTCATCTCATATGTGTCAATCAGCATTGTGCATAGGTCTTTGTCTTCACATCTTTTAGAGTCGCTTTCAGTTTGTACCAGTTGTATGTCGTGCTTGCGTGAATTTACATCTGATTTTTTTTTTAATCTAAAATAAAATGGGGGGGAGGGAGGGGGGGAACTACATTAGTACTTGTACATATTATGCAAGTTGAAAGTCTTCAATTACTATTTTTGGACAGAAATGTGATGCCTAGTCTTTTGAAATGTGCTGTTGGTTTTTTTCCCTGCCAGAAGTCAACATGTGTTTTTCATGTGTTTTCAAAAGATGGTGTGTGGATTCAAGCACAATCAACTCTTGTCCTTCCAGTACAGTTTGCTTTGTCCATACTTTACAGTTTTGTGCATATGGGAATGAGTGGTTGAAATGCTCAGGGTACTTAGAGTTTTGCTGATAATCTTTTAATTGGTTATCTTGGATATCTAGCTGAAAGAAACATTGACAGCCTAGGTTTGTGTCTGGGGATGATTAAAGCATGAAATCTTTGAAGATTTACATGTCCCTGTGAACCTGTTCAGTCCAGTTTCTAAAAAAAGATAACTGTTGTATGTTTGTACTGAAGACCTTCCTCATCATCTCTTTTACACCCTTTATTGAGCTTTGGAAACTTATTTTTCTATAGTCTTTTTTAATGATGTACAAAATATTGTGTTATTGTTCAATGTGCTCTGAACATTTAAAGGTCTTTGTTTAGTTTTTTTTAGTTATAAAGGATATTAAAAACTCCTTGTTGTGCGTCTTTGTCTATCTGTCTGTCTGTAGTATTTATATATGTTTTTAGTATATATTCCATCTTTTGTGTCAGCATGTGCTACATTTACCAGTTTAATGTGTAATGTCTGTGACAAAAGGAAGAAAAACACAGGTGCTAATAATTCCTTGTGCATGAGGGTCATGTTTTGTACATGAGCTGTACAGATTTACTGGGCATGACATGGAAAACATTTTTTTGTTTTTTAGCTTTTTTAATTATCTATTTATTGTGTGTATTTTTTTAGGGGAAGTAGACAGTGTATGGATATTGGGCAGTTTGCCTCTGGATTATATATATATATATATATATATATATATATATATATATATATGTATATATATATATATATTTTTTTTTTTATGAGTGATCATGGATGATTGTTTATGAAATGTATGGTGATGCTACTGGGCTGTTGTTTATGAAATGTATAGTGATGCTACTGGGTTGGACTGGGTTGGTTCTCCTTCCACTTGATCTGACTGAAAAATAGGGCATTTGACAAATGTACAGGTTTTGGGAGCTGTTCTTTCCAGCAATGCAGTGAAAGTTATCATCACAGATGTTGCCGTTTTGTTTTCGTGTAAATGTATGCCTACAGGGGTGCTTGTATTTATTTCAAAAGATCCATTGGACAATTATTTCTGAAAAGGATTCATGTCAGAATATTAAATTTCTTTTTAAAAAGCAAAATGCCATTTAATTCAATCATGTTTTTCAGTCTGTGCGATGTTTGGAAAAGCTGAGGAATCTGGTAAATAAAGACTTGATCCGATGCAAGTTTGTTTGTGTCTCATTTCTGTCTCCCTCCATTCTTTCAGTCTCTCCCTCTTCTGCCTCTCATATTTAAAGTGCCTTCCTGTTATATACATATGCATATGAATTTGAGTTTCTTTGTATGAATGTGTGTGTGAGTGTGTGTGTGTGAGTGTGTGTGTGCATATATATACTGTGTCTAAATTTGCAATTTGCAGTGGGATTGTATGCCCGATGTCAGTATTGTGTGCTGCTTCAGAGCGTTTCTGGTATTCATGTGTCAAACACACTGTTCCTATAATGCTGCCATTTAGGTGGATATCAGTAGATGAAAACTACTGCAGAATAAGTATGACATGCAGGAAACGACAGGCATGGCAGCCTAAGGTGAAGGATGAGATTTTTTTAACTCTCAGCTGAACAACTGCCTTAAACTCATTCATATAGTATACACAACCAGAAGGTCAAATACACAAGTAAAGTTATGTAAGTATTCGATGGATATGCTCATCATGCAGCCAATCCCAAAAACGGAATACAGCAATCTGAATGGTAGGATAAAAAATGGTCATGCACATAAACAAACCACTCACAGACGTATGAACATGGAAGTTTGCCCACAAATTAATATTGCTGCCAGCCTTCTGAGGCAGAGGTATTCTCAAATAAAGTGCAGGTTTCCATAGCTTCATTCCACTTCCTTCTTTTGATGACATCTTCAGCTGGTAGTTGGTGTGTTGCTGTCTTGGAATGAAAACTCAACTGCACTCATTAAAAAGAGCAACAGTCGCATGTACTGTTTTAGAAAAATGAAATCTTTTAATTTATGCAAGCAGATGCTCCAAATGTTTTACACATCTGTTGTCTGCAGTGTTTTAACATATGGAGCCGTGTGCTAGGGGGGAAACTTGACCAAACATGACAAAGACAGGTTGGAAAAAGTCATTAGGAAAGCGGGTGGGGTGTGGGTATAAGACAAGACACCTTTAGCGACATGCACAATAGAAAACTGACTGACAGACTGATAACAATTTTGACCGACGAAAGACACCCACTACATGATGACATTAATAGCAGAAGGTCAGACATAAGTGGTAGGTTCAGAGCTCCACGCGCAAGAACATCTCACTACATTCATTCATTCATCCCTACAGCCATTTGTGCACACAATCAAAGCATCCAATACACTAACTCATGAGTGAACCCTCCCACCCCCCAAAACCCCTCGCCACAGCAACACCTGAACTTCACCAGCAGACGAGTGCATGGGAGCAGACATTATGTGTGCATGTGGGACTGAGCGGGTGAGCACGGGCAAGCATTTCTGTGTGTGTGTGATCGGAAGTGATTTTTAAATATTTTCTTATTTTACTTGGATTTCATGTATCTTAATGTTAATGTACTAATTTTATTGGCGTGACATATGTTATGTGCATGCATACGTGCCTACATCCATGTGTATGTGTGTGTGTGAGTGTGTGTGTGTGTATGTGTGTGTGTGCATTTTACTTATGTATATGATTTTTTCCCTTGATGTTTTTATTAATGTATTGTTGTACTATACCTTATGGTCTTAACGTGTTTGTGTGTGTGTGTGTGCGTGCGTGCGTGCGCGCATGTCATTTTTAGTCATATATACCCTTGTTGGATGTTTTCATTTGTAAATATTGTTGTGCAATACCCTATTGTCTTAACATGAGTATGTGTGTGTGCGGAGGGAGGGTTAGTATCATCAGCTATTGGGAATTCTTATTTGAGTTGTTTTAATCTCTTCTTATGTTGCGCATGATGATTTTATGTTAGTGTTTACATAGAAGCCTGCGATTGCACAACTTAATTTCCATGTGGATTAATAAAGTGTTTTTGATTGATTTGATTGAGGTCTGGCTGGTGGATCAGAATTCTTCTCAGGCACCTGTTGATAAATGGTACTTTCATGTCTTTGTTCTGCATGTTTGTGCTCCATACAGTTGAACTGATTTTCCACTCAAACAACCTGTTCTAGGTGTGGCCAGTTGTTCCTTTTGAATTCAGGTGTTCTTGAGCTGAAGGCTGTACTTGCCTTGCCAAGCCTTGTTCCAATCTCTTTGTACCGCCCTGTTTGCCATGACACTGCCCAGGTGGGGGAAGGTGTCAGTCCGCTTCCTCAAGTCCACTCTCATTCACTGTAATTGGGCATGAAATGGCTGTGCTGATCAACAAGAACCTGTGTGTGTGTGTGTGTGTGTGTGTGTGTGTGTGTGTGTGTGATGGAGAGAGAGAGATTGAGTTGAGATCAACTTGTACTGAGATGGTTGCCAACTTTGAGGTGTTCTGCATCTACTTGTGGCTGTGGGACAACAGCGCCAGATCATCCGCAGAATTTTGGTCCTCTATTTGGGTCCAGAGTGACCACTGGATTCTGTTTCTCCTCTGTGCTGTGCGGGAGGACAAGGGATGGGAATAACACAGAGGCAGCCTTTCCAGACTCTGGTTTTTACCTGGAAACTGTCAGTGAACTATTTTCTGTGAGCCACTGAGTAAGTCACTCTCTTGATCAGGCTGACCAATGTGATTGACAGGCCATGGTGTCGGACTAGTTTCAAGAGAGTCTCCCTGTCCACATCAGATCATCAGCACACTAATGCATGCGATGAAAGACACACACACAAAAAAAAGAGCAAAAATAATAAAGTCATTCAACACCACTGACTTCGGCCAGATCAGAGTCTAAGGTTCATAACAAATCCCATGAGTCATTGTTCAAAAAACAAACACAAAAAGTTTAACAGTAATGAAAATAGTAATACTGCACCATGATGAGGTGTATATCTGACCTTTGCTTGCAAAAATATATAGGCATAGGGAACAGAGAAAGAAAGAAAACACATCAGCCCACTGCAGGAATACCTTTATAAAAATGGTCTGTTTGACACGGCAGCATTCCTAAGCATACTACACCGGTTGTACATGATACAACTGTTTGTATACACCTATACACTGGCTTACAGAAGGATACATATTTTTAGTTTTTAACAAGAAAACAGACACGGACATACACACACATGCGCGCACACACATGTGCATGCACATGTCTTAATGTAAAGGTGCATTCGATATTCTTAAGCAACTGCATGTATACACCTGTACACTGGCTTACGGACAGAGACAGAAAGCGAGATACAGAGAGGTGAAGTCAGTAAAGCACATGAGAGAGAGAGAGAGAAAGGGTCGGGTGAGAGAAGCAGACAGAAAGTGAGAGACAGAGAGGTGAAGTCAGTGAAGCACATGAGAGAGAGAGAGAAAGGGTCGGGTGAGAGAAGCAGACAGAAAGCGAGAGACAGAGAGGTGAAGTCAGTGAACCACATGAGAGAGGGAGAGAGAGAGACAGAGAGGTGAAGTCAGTGAAGCACATGAGAGAGAGACAGAGACAGAGGGCCAGGTGAGAGAAACAGAGACAGAAAGCGAGAGACAGAGAGGTGAAGTCATTGAACCACATGAGAGAGGGAGAGAGAGAGACAGAGAGGTGAAGTCAGTGAAGCACATGAGAGAGAGAGAGAGAGAGACAGAGAGGTGAAGTCATTGAACCACATGAGAGAGGGAGAGAGAGAGACAGAGAGGTGAAGTCAGTGAAGCACATGAGAGAGAGAGAGAGAAAGGGTCGGATGAGAGAAACAGAGGCAGAAAGCGAGAGACAGAGAGGTGAAGTCATTGAAGCACATGAGAGAGAGAGAGAGAGAGAGAAAGGGTTGGGTGAGAGAAGCAGACAGAAAGCGAGAGACAGAGAGGTGAAGTCAGTAAAGCACATGAGAGAGGGAGAGAGAGAGAGAGAGAAAGGGTCGGGTGAGAGAAACAGAGACAGAAAGTGAGAGACAGAGAGGTGAAGTCAGTAAAGCACATGAGAGAGAGAGGGAGAGAGAGAAAGGGTCGGGTGAGAGAAGCAGACAAAGTGAGAGACAGACAGAGAGGTGAAGTCATTGAAGCACATGAGAGAGAGAGAGAGAGAAAGGGTTGGGTGAGAGAAACAGAGACAGAAAGCGAGAGACAGAGAGGTGAAGTCAGTAAAGCACATGAGAGAGAGAAAGAGGGAGAGAGAGAGACAGAGGGCCAGGTGAGAGAAACAGAGACAGAAAGCGAGAGACAGACAGGTAGGTGAATTAATCGAAGCAGATGAGAGAGAGAGAGGGAGAGATGCATAGGTGGAAGGCACTGTGTGATTAAGAGCTGCTGATACATATTTTCGGACTATCAAACGTCAGATGAATGCCATGTCAGACAATAAGAAAACAACAACAAAAAGTGTGTTGGACTGATCACACGTCAGTCTGTTTATTACTCTTTCGGATCATTGCTACATCAGACCATTGATACGTCGGACTTTCAAACGTCGGATTACTGCCACGTCAGTCGCCAGAATAATGATTGTCAGACTGATGACACGTCAGACATGTTGGCCTATCAAGATGCCCATCGAGATGATACAGGAAGAACTACTTGCCACTCACATATTAGAAAGCAAGCAGCAGCATAACTGAGCAATAATAACCGCGGACAAAAGTAGGTAGCCGTCAAAATTTTTTAGAATGGAAGCCACAAGACAGACTGGGACAATGAATGGCTGTGCCAGACGATACGTGATGACGGAAAGGCATGAGTAAATATTAATGTGTGTGTGTGCTCATGAAAGATTAATACGACACTGAAAGAAAAAGTGTCCTGTGACAAAGAATGCAGGGCACTGAAAGAAGTAGAAAAAAGAATAAACTTGAAGGTCCAATCTAAAAAATGGAAGAAATAGGAAAATTAAGGGGGTCTCAAAAACAAAGACAAAACAAAAAGTCCCGAGAGCCAGGGCAGGACACTGAGGTACAAAGCCCATACACAGCACATAGAAATCACTGGCCTCACTGAATAAGGTTGTCAGCTTTTGCAGCAGCAGTAACAGACTTAATAGGTCCAGAACATTTGTGTCAGCGCCTCACATTCTGCAGATTTGGTTATCAAACAGATCTCAGGCCACGATTCCTTTTTTTTCTTTCTACAGAATCCATAATTCAGATCTTTTCGGTTCTGTCTCAAACTCTCTCATGCGGTGGCTTCCAAATATGCACACTACGTTTGAGAGACAGAGTGTGTGTGTGTGTGTGTGAAAGGCTCTTTCAGTTTTGGATTCAAGGAGCTATAGGCATTGCAGCGTGACTCGGTTCATATTCACTGCATCACATTTGTAAATCTTGAAAAATAAAGTATGTGAAATTAGTAAATAGAATAATTATAAATAAAAGACAAATGTCGGCAAGACTGTGTATGCTTTGATGAACTTTTCATGGACTGGACATCTGCTTTTCCTCTTAATTGCTGACCTGCCAGCTTTACAGATAAACTGGTGTATATTACTCAGTGGTTGTCTTTACTAGTTCTGTTTCCTTTCAGCTTGTTTGTTGTGTTTATTTGCAATGACCTTGTGTTTCTGTGTGTGTGTGTGTGTGTGTGTGTGTGTGTGTAAATATTTATTGTCAAAAAGTGGCTCTGACTTATTAGTCTTACACAACAAAGTTAATCATTGGGCAAAGTGACAAAGATGATGACAAAGATGATGATGTATGTGAGGGTGGGGTGTGGGGGGTGCCAGTGGGAGGACAGGAGAGACAGCTAGGTTCAGCAATCGGTTGAAACATCAGCAAGTAGCAGGGTGGGATAGTCGACATCTTCATTCAGTTAGTATGACATCAAAGTTATGGTGACTGTAATAATGGTTGTTGCAGCAGCACTGTTGCTGTGACATTAACAACAGCAGCGGCAATGGTAATATCCAGTACTGATCGATTGGTAAAGAAATTGTACATATATCACTCCCTTCAGCTCTTTGTTTGACAAAGTTCATTACCTCATGATAATAATTCATTGTGCAATCCATGTTGGCGTACGGTGAGCAATGAAAACAAGAACATACCTGGAATGCACCCCCATGAAAATATGAATATGACTGCCTGCATGGTGGGGGTAAAAACGGTCATACACATAAAAGCCCATTCATGCACTTTATAAGCGAACATGGGAGTTACAGCCCATGAAGGAAGAACACACACACACACACACACACACACACACACAAGAACATCCATCAACATGATCTGGTGTTTATTGCATCTTACAATTGTGAAGGCAGGCAACAACAGCACACTACCTTCTGGTGAATTCCCAACATAGACAGTCTGACAGACACTTCAAGAATAATGTGTATTGCATGGACAGACAGACACATATGTCCACACACACACACACACACACACACACACACACAGAGAAAATAAAAACATAAAACAAGCCCAAAGTATCTTTTGCCTTCAGTAATTGTATTTTCAATACATGCAAATGCAATTTTTCTTTTATCAAAATTTCCAAATCTGCTAATCATTTGATGATGACAATCAAAGATGAATCAACTATTCATGTCTATGTCAGTGAGATCTCAAAACATGTTTTCATCTTGCATGATATATGATCCGAAAATCGGAGAATAATTTTGTTATCAATAGTGAAGATTATATCAAAACCACATATTTTTACCAACACACTTATTGCGCTCTTCTACCCTGAACTTTTCAGACAAAAAAACTCAGATATAGACAGACAGACTGATACTTAGAATAATGAAAATGGAGAGAATGATACAGAATTAAGTGCATTCACAAAAGAACAGTTTTCTTTTTTCCCCTCTTTTTAAGCTTATCCTAAACCTCGATTCAAGAGAAAGTTTTTCTTTATTTCTTCAATTAAATGGCATTCTAGTGACAAGCATATCAGCTGAATACTAGTTTCAGTCTAAAAGACTCGGAGTTTGAACTAAAGCATTTACATATGGGTTACGGATCAATATATATTATGCAGATTGTTGGATGGAATGTTCCATTTTATTTGGGAAGTTCCTGCAGTCCATATGATCAGCTTTTGCTGAGTAAGGTAAAAAAAAAAACAACAACCAAAAACCCAAAAAACATCCAGTAATCAGCACCATTTGAAAACGGAGCATGTCTGTCTGAACTGTATGGTTAAAATCTGCCAAAAAATTCATTAATGTAAAAAAAAAACACCAAACAGAACCTCATGAACATTAGTGCACATATGAACCACTCTACAAAACAAAAGGGATGATGAATAGACAAAAATGAAAAAAAATCTTTTTTTCTTAAACCATTACAGGTCTTTAACTCTTTCACCACCAAGTTTCTGTGTAAAAAAACACACAAAAAAAACCCACTCCCCAGTGCCAAACACATACTTGATGCTCTCAGTCACACTATTCATTCATGTAAAAAGAACACAGAGGACTTGCTCATTTCAGACTCAGTCAAGGTTGGTGGAAGGTCAGTCAATTTCCTATTTCATGGGAAAGTTGGCTGCTGCTGTTAGACTGTTACAATGTGAAAAACGGTCTGTTTAACATGACTCCTTGATGTCGACTGAAGTTGCAAAAAGTGGTGAACTGTCTAGTCAAGTAAAGTTGCATTTGGCAATGAAAGAGTTTAAACAAAAAAGAAGAAAAAAACAGAAAAAAGAAAGAAACTTGAGGAATGAAAGCCTAGTGGTTCTTCAAATGATTGTTGCACATATACAGTGGCCCACTGATCAAAAGAGGTCATATACAATTCATCACATTCATCAATATTGGAAGAAAGAAGATAAATTAGCATGAATATATCAATTGTTAACATATCAACAATCATGACAAAAGTGCACAACCTGGTCCATAGCCTTGTGCCAGTCAATCAGAAAAATACAAATGGCTAATTTATGTTCATTGAATAACTGACTATGACCATAATGATAAATATAATGGAAAAAAAAAAAGATCCTAAAATCTCTTCACCATTGTATCTCAACCCATCACTCTCAAGCATACACAAGAGGTGATTGTGGGGGAGAAGACGAAAACACACACACACACAAACATCACACAGGTGTTCAAACAATAATGAAGCATACATTTTGCATAGTCACACAAACATCTGCACACAAATGTATCTTCCAATTCCAGAGGATTTTTTACACTTACAAAAAGGAGCACACTAACAGTATGTCTCACATCAACAATGAACCAACAAAAAACTGGCAAATGATGTCTACCTTTTTTTGTAAATTATCACAGCTTTCAATTTCAAGGAGTCATTAAAGCATACCAACTGTTTAGAAAAAAAGGAACAGAAAAAAAATTATGTCAACAATGCTGTTTGAATTCAATAATCCCAATGAACCAGTGAAGAAAATTGTATAAAAAAAAAATCAAAAAAGCATGAAAATGTCTGGATAACAGCCATTGGTTTTGTTATGATATAAAAAAAAATCACATTAAACTTTTCTGACAATGATTTAAAAAAACCAAAAAAAACAAATGATTTTAAAGCTAACTCTTAATTGTCTTTTAAGTCATATTTACAGTCACTGACACCCACTAGCAGCTAATGTCACTGCTAATCCTTTTATGTCTCTCTGGTCAAGTTTACTATTAATGGCTTCCACTGTATTAAAGGTAGATGTCAACTTAAAGCAAGAAATACAGGCCATTGAAGTAACAATTTAATGAAAAAATATTCCTCTGGCAAAATACAAATCAGTGAAGGTATTATGTGGGTTCTGAACTTAAGTCCAAACAGCACACATTATATATATATATATATATATATTGTATGTATCATAATCTGATACATCATACCCAACATCTGTCTGGACGCAATACTTGGACATTCTGACACTGATAAAAATCACATCAGAATCACACATCTATTTGACTGTTGGTGCATTTGATATAAAAAAAAAAATGTTAAGTACAAATTATGTTACTGTACAGCGAAAGGAAAAACATTCGGTACTGACTTTTTAAAACTGTATTTTGCATTCATATCTTAATCAAGAGATGGTAACGATCCAGGACCGCATCAAATGTCAATCAAACTGGTGGTAGAAATATATCGCCATTGCATTTAAATCTAACGAAATAAACAAATTTAAAAAGTCCATCATCTTTTTTTTCTTCGCCAATATTTCAATTCTTTCATCCACACTGGAAAAAAAAAATCTTTTATCACAATCATCATCACCAGTTCTCTCTTATGCATCTGTTGCAGTTTTGCATGTTATGCGAACAAGAGCTAATTGATCACCTTTCACAATACTTCTATATGATCAGCTTATCAGAGAATACAGTTGTAAACATCAGATATGAAAAATGTGTTTTGGAATATTCTTATTTCTTTAAAAAAAATCAAAAAAAAAAAATCTACAGTCTGTGGACTAAAAACAGTCTGAAATAGGTCTGTTCAAAACTCATCATTCCTGTGGCAATTGTCGCTCATGTATGTTGTTTATATCACCATTCTACTATTCCTGTTGTTTCAAGTCAAAAATACGCTTGCTGCTAGTATTTATAGCTGAAGGTACTAAGTTCTAGGAAAAAAGCAGCCATACTACATTCAGTAACATCTTCACCAACAACGTTGGCTGCACACCTTTTCCTGGCACCACAAGACAGCAGCAGCTCTTACAAAAGCGTACCGTATCCTTGGCGTTTGGTGTAAAAGCTCCTATTGGGAGACTTCCAGTGCCGCCTGGCGATACGGAAGAAACAGAAGCAGAGAAAGAAAAAGCAGATGAAAAGACAGACGAGGAAAGCGAAGAGGACAGTGCTGATCATGCGGTCCACAGGGCTGGTGGGCAACTGGTTGCTTTCGTTGATGATGAAACCCAGGGTCCACCCTGCATCCACGCCACTGATCTGGAGCCATGACAGAGGGGTGGGTGTCACACTTTGCACAGCAGATATGCTGTCATACATGCTAAACAGTACATACAAACACAAGTGCCTGCAAGTGCATGTACATCTAAAAGTTGTTAAACTTTACGCAGATATGCAGTCATACATTCCACACATTTTGCACATACACTAGTGTCTGCATGCACATGTACATCTGATGGTGTTACACTTCACACAGATATGCATGCTACACATATTATACATATGCAAGTGCCTGCATGTACATAAACATCCAAAAGGCGTTACACTTCATGCTAATGTGCAATTGTGCATTCCATACTTATACATACACAAGTGCCTGCAAGTGCAAATATACTTACATTGTGTCAGTTTATGAGTGTTTATTCATCTAACCATCTAAGTGTGTGTGTTGTGTGTGTGTGTGTGTGTGTGTGTGTGTGTGTGTGTGTGTTTTTGTGTTTGTGTGTGTGAGCGTGTGTGTGAGCGTGTAAGCACCCCCGAAAACAGAGTATGGCTGCCTACATGGCGGGGTAAAAACGGTCATACACGTAAAAGCCCACTCGTGTGCATACGAGTGAGCGTGGGAGTTGCAGCCCACGAACACAGAAGAAGAAGAAGAAGAAGCGTGTAAGTGTATACGTGATCATTCTTTTGTTTAGAATCTCTCCACAATCCTGTGATCTTAGATGAAAATCTGATCCTTCACCCGCCTCTCAATTCTTCATCCAACCACTCCTGCTTCTCACCCCTCTCAACCTCACTTTATTTTATTTTTTTTATAAAAATAAAACAACAAAGTACTAGTCTTTATTTCACTTAGCATCTTTCCAGTAATATGATTGATGGAGATTAAGATGAACTTAAAAAAACCCAAGAAATGTGGGGGTTAGGGTAGATAATATGGAGGTGGGGGGCTAAATAATGATCCTGATTTGAAATCTGAAAAGAAGTGTCAAAAACACACGAAACCAAATGCTGCCAAACAAGCCAACAATTGTACACACCCACAGACACCTCTACCCACCCTCTTCCCTTCTCTACCCCTCTCCACCCCCACCATCAGACATGCACACACATCCATTAACACATGAGATCAAACATATTTAATCAATTCAAACCAGCAGAATTAATCACTACAAAGTTCTAACAAATGAGACATACTTACAAAGATGTGTGACAAACACTGAAGGGACTAAACAGTTCACAGAGACACCAGTTTCACTCTGCTCCTCCAAACTAAACAGTATTTCACACAGTATCTTGGCCATGAACATATCAAAGCATCCCTTAACCATCATATTCTGAGGACACCAAAGGGAATCATACTCACAGACTTGACAAAGTGGATCCCCTTCCAAGTGGAGTTTGGATCAAAGCCATAACCATCCACCAGGATGGTGTCAATGTAAATGGACTCAAAGCAGTACCAAGGCAGATTCTGGGGAGCCCCTGTCTTCATCTGTTTAACCTGTGTTAAAAAAAATAATTATAAAAGCGAAAACATGGCATAACAATTAAGATAGTCATTACTATTATTATTATCATCATAATCATTATTACCATTATTGTTATCATTATTGTTGTTTAACAAGCTGACTACACGGGGGCATATGAGGGCTGATAACACCATCAATATCAATCTTGTAGAACTTGAAAGAAAATTAGCCACAGGTACAGTCATACCAGAATGACCATTCATGGAAGAAGCTTGATAAGACAGCACAGAAATAGTGGAGGTCTCTGATGGCAGCTTTATGTACCACAGGGCATGGAGGGAATCAACTGACCTTCATATTAAGACAGTCATGATGTAACCGAATGAAACCATTCACATTCACCCAATTACTTGCTTTCATTGACTTTGCATTAGTTTTGGCACTTTTCTTCTTGTTATAACATGTGTTTCTCTCTTTTTTTTATATCTACATTTAATCCTGTTCAAGCTAATTTTATCAAGTTAAGGAATGTATCTTACAATTAAATTTTGTATCCAGAAAAAATATGATGTTTAGAGAGACAGATGGATAGATAACAGAGAGACAAGTAGACTGACTTTTTAACCGGCTGATATGGACACAAAGTGGGAGTGCTATATTATTTCTAAACACATATGCTGATTCATCAGTTCGGTTGCACAAAATGCAACAGTGCTGCTTGCATACCAAGTGACAAAACAATGACTACATTTGAGAACAAACACTAAGTCCTCCAAAACAATCTAGTTGTGTCTTCAAAATAAAAGCACACTTTCACATGGGCATGGAGCTTGTGAATAATGTATAATGAATACATTATTAATGTAACAGAAACAAAGGACTATGGGCCCAACCATTGCTGCCTGCTGTGGCAAAATGAATATGCATATTGCAGATCACATTTCTTTTACTGTCATTATTTTCTTGCTTCCATGAAATTACTATTTCCATGTAATTATTTCTGCACATGTTCACTTCATTCACTCGCAGTTGTGTTTGCATACAAAATAACTGCACATTTACTCTGAAATCTGCCCTTTTCCAATGAGCTTGTTCAAGACAAAAGAGGTGTGAACTCATTTGAGAACAACCAATTTCCTCGCAGATGATCAGTTTGCATCGTTTGTATTTTCCAAAAAAGTCTTTTAAAAAATACAAACTAAAACACTCACAGACACACACACACAAAACAAACAAACAAAGACACAGCAGAACGTTTTAGACAAACCTTAAGAATGTATGATACCACACTGATATTGACATTCAAGTCAGTGCAAGTACAAAAAGTAAAATCTTCATTCTATGAAATTCAATCTTGTACAGACAGACTGCCTAAATAATAGTCATAATTTTCAAAATACACAAGCATATTGTCAGAATCCAAATGACAGTAAAATCACTCTCTTTGTAAAAACTGTCCTAAGCATATATTTTCTTTGTCAATCTCTTAATCTTCCTCACCTATCATTTCAATAGCATCAGCTAACACCAGTCCCACCCTGCCTTCTGTGTTCATTACAGTAAGAGACCAAGCTGGCTCAAAATCCACCATCTCAGACCCACAAAGACTATTGAATCCCAAAAAAAAAAGTTTGTTTCCCTTGGAAAGAAAAGAGGGCAGGGAACCTGTCTTTGATTCATAGTTCTGTACTAACGAACAGACAACATGTTTTTGCATTGTCTGAAACGCCTACTTAAACACACACGTGTGTGCGTTGTGGGGTGTGTATGTGTGTGTGTGTGTGTGTGTGTGTGTGTGTGTGTGTGTGTGTGTGTGTGTGTTTATTGCCTTTTATCAGCAAGCATGTCAACCGTTTCCCTTTTAGAAGTAACAAATATTTTTGTGTCTTCCTGTTAAGAGATACTGAATATTTTTCTATCTTGAATCTCAGCAAACCTGGACCACTTCAGCATTCGTTTGTCCGAAGCAGTGGTTACTGGAAGACTGCTGTAACATTCTGTGGTCCGAAAATAAGAATGCAACGGTTTGAGAATTACGCTCCTGTTTAAGCGGAGAGGTCTGATGCAGCTAAAGAGTGAGACTGGAAATGTTACTCTGATACTCTTCCTTCAAGACTTTAACACTGAATCTTTTCATCCAGTTGTCACCCCTGTCAAGTTTACGGACATCTTAAACCTACCTCTTGCCAGTCCTTGGCACAGAGAGACTGGGAGGCTGTGCTGAAGTCTGTGTAATTGACAGTGTCTGATTCAGTCAGATTGAGAAACTCCATCATGTAGTAGTAGCTGCTGATGCCCTGCAAACAACACAGCCGAGGATAATGTGGGGCACAGTGTGATGATGATATGTCAAACTGCCTGAATGTGAAACAATGATCACACAATACATAATCTCTACAAATTTATTTACACTGTCCTACAATCTTTCATGTTTATTCATTTATTCTTTTAATCATTCTGATGTCCTCACAAAGTTCGTGACAATGACAATGTGAATGTGTGCAAGTACTGTGCCCGTATTTGTGATGCAGAGTTCACTACAGGATACACACAAATGTTTCACAATATCTGAAATCAAACTACCAGAGAAAACATGAATACAAGAGATAAACAGAAGTTTATTTGATCATAAACATCAACAGATATACAGGATAAAGACACAGAAAGAGCAACATAGCCTGAAAAGAGGAATCAGCAGCTGTTCTCAAGAAGACCATTTCAATCATACATTAAAACAGAAGTTATGCTTTGCAACCAATTAAAAGAAACCATCCATGGTACAACGATAAAATGAAGAATGACTGCTGAGTTTATAAAAACACCAAATGGAGAAAGTTTATAAAAAATGTGGGTTGTAAAATAAGACTCACTTTTCGAGGACACCTTTTATCAAAAGTGAGTCTTATTTTACAACCCACAGTTTTTATAAACTTTCTCCATTTGGTGAAACTGTCATTCTTTCTCAATCCTGCTTGTGCTACAGCAACCAACCAGCAAATTTATGTCAGACCTGATCATGCTCTGATGACTGCAAATCAGGTTTTAAAAATGTGAGACCTCTTAGGTACACTACCATAGCAAGCACAAGGGATATCTTTTGACAAAGTCAGTGTGACTGGATCATTTGCAGCTGCTTTTGATTTCTTAACTTGGGCGGACTAGTAGTTTGCACAGAACAGGAATCAGACCACTGCCAGAGTCTGCATCAGTGGGTCATAGTATAGTAGGTGTAATTACAGTGACAATTAGGAACAATCACAGGATGGTTAACTGATGTTGATTCAGTCATTGTCTCTTCACACCAGTTGATGATTTCAGAGAATAAAATCAATCTAAACACCATTAACTGACTTTGTTTCTCCAATCATAGCACATTCATGGATGTAAGTGAAGAATTCTTTATCAATCTGAAACTGAACTTCACCTCATCAATTTCAGGTGAAAATATAAGTGTGACAATTTCCAGATTTCCCCTTCTTCCGATTTCAATCTCATGCCTGACTGAAATGACTGACTTAACAAGAAAAAAAAACCGCTTTGCTAAGTAGCCACTCCATCAGAGACTGACTGACTGACACAGCCACTTCTCCAGCTACTAAAATTCTTCTTTTTCTGTGTTTGTGGGCTACAACTCTCACGTTAACTGATATGTACAAATGGGGTTTTACATGTATGACTGTTTTTACCCTGCCATGTAAGCACCCATAATCCATTTCGAGGGGTGTGCATGCTGGGTATGTTCTTGTTTCCATAACCCACTGAATGTGCACAGTGCTTCATTCATGTGGACAAACCCACACCTGCTGTGATGACAGACATTGCAAGGACTGGGAACACAGACTTCATGGAGACATGGATAGAAGTCAGATACACTGCCCATTTCCATTACCCACCGAATGCTGACATGGTTTACAGGATCTTAAACATGCATATTTGATCTTATGCATGCAAATACATATGAAGAGGGTTCATGTACTAGTAGGTCTGCACACCTGTTGACCTGGGAGACTGGAAAAACCTCCACTCTTAACCCACCAAGTGCCACGACCAGGAATCGAACCCAGAACCCTTGGATTGAAAGTCCAAGACTTTAACCACTTGGCTGTTGCATCTGTCAGCTAACCTACACCTGTTTCCTCACCTGGAACATAGGCCATCAACAAGCACACTCCAGCCATCTTACTCTGCCTGTCAGCTACTTACATAAAAGTCCCCGAAGACCGGAGGCTGAAAGACACCATTAAACGAACAGCTGCCATTGTACGGGCATGGTGCAGACAGGTTGAACAGGAAGTCAGTCACCAGGGCCCTGCACTCTGTGGCGTTGCTCTCCCCGTGCAGATAGTACACGACCTCCTGGGGCACACATGCACAACAACATTGATTTATTTATTGTTGTTGCCTATGGCAGCCCTGCTGACCAAATATGGCCACACCAGGGCTGAAAATTCATACTGGACCTGTGGCAGCTGAAAAGAAAAGAACAAAACTATCCTGGAAAAGAAAATTACGATCAGGTGCTGTCATATAATGCTTGTAAACCTACGACATGTCTTTGCAGATGAAGAGGCAAAACCAAAACATTACAAACAACAAAATGCTGACTGCATGTGTGCACACATGTGAGAGTGCTTATTCGTCTGATGAATGCAAGCCTCTGAAAGCCTGACAATTACAAAACCTATCCAGATAAGTGAACGTTCCAGTGAAGTGCCTGACCGGGCAAGTAAATAAACAAATCTATTTATTTATTTGTTAAACCTCTCACACAAAGGCAAAGTAAAGCCCACCACCTGTAGCATGTTAACCCAGCACTCAATCATCATGCACAATGAGTGTTACCTGATCAATGTGGTCAGGAGTCACGATGGCACGGCCGTAATTGAGCACAGCATCTTCACCGCTGATACAGGGAGAATTGAACAGCTGACCATGGGTAATGTTCACCACAAGGCCCTTGGGTGAACATGGGCTGCTCACATTGGTGGTGAAATTTGCTACCTGCTTGCAACAGTCATCATCATCATTTTAAGGTGTTTATGAAATAAATGGTTTGTTTTGTTTTTGTGAGTCAGTCAAATACACGTTTGCACCCATACGATAAAAAAATGCATGTTTAGATACAGAAAACATCAGAAACTTAAGGAAAAAGAAAGGAACATGCATTTAAAGTATGTATTTCTTTCTTTCTGATATCAGCACCTGCTTACATGCATGAAAGTTCAGGCAATGATGATAATAAATACAAAAATACTACGTAATGACCTGCTTAAGAATTTTCCCAATAGAACTGAACTGGTAATAACATAGCTTTAGTTCCTCCCTCCAAAAGGAGGATTTTCTCCAAAACAAGATTTTCATGTGTGAGTTCACTTGTAGTCTCAAAGAAAAGAAACCTATCTAAAACCCAGATCAAAACCAGAAAGATCCCTGACAAAAATCATGCACTGAACAACTAAAGCCGTTGATGGGAGTGTTGTGTGGAGCTGACTTTGGAAGAAGGAAGGTGAGAGACTGCTTGTGAAGTTGTTAATTAAACTGTTTTGCATATACTGATTCTCCACGTTTTTTTCTCATTGCATTCATGCACAACACGAACATTCCACACACACAAACACACACACACACTTGTGCATTCATGCACATGATTAACTCATTCAACCCTGCGCCTGCCTGCTAGGCAGGTGCCACTAATCTCTATTATCTGCCTGAGAAGACCCGTTCACTTATACTGGTTCATCAGCTCACTATTACGCATTAAACTCAAAGGTAAGGGAAATAACTTGAGCTTAGCTTCCTTCCTCACAAACATCCAAATTTAGCTAAAAAAATCGAACGATTAGTGTGTTTTTTTAACCGGTTTTTCCTCATTAATATAGCAAAACATCAAAAGCTCACTTCATAGGAAGTGCTCAATGAAATTATGATGGACTTTGGCAGCAAATTCAAACCAAATAATGATGATTTGACTCATAATTCATCTGATAATTCTTGGGAAAGTGAAGGAGATGAAATCAGCAACCTGTCTGGACAAAGTGGCACACACTCGATTCATGAATATAGCCTACAACCTTCAACACTGACAGGAGCTGACAATTTTTACTATTTCTGTTTTTTTAATTTAAATTACAAGTAAAATATTGCATCCCTTGTCTTGAGGCTTACGCAAGTTGTGTCAAAATTATATTTCCATCATAATGTTAAGTTTGGTAGCTGTTAGTTGAGCAGTTGCTATAACATTGTGCCTGAAGTGAAACACCCCTCCCTGTTGATACAGCCAGGCCAAAATGTGCCAGGCTGGGAGGGCTGCACAGACAGAGGACCTTAAAGGGCTGAAAGGGTTAAGCACAAATGCATGTTTTCTAACTTCGTTGTCAGATATTCACATATGCAGTCTATGGAAATGAGAATTTCTGGAGAGAAAAATACAATATCATAACTTCACCAACCACATATCCTTCATGGAAAACATCACACAGATTTCCAGTTCAATATGAATGATTCATTAACCCCTAACTGCTGAACCTTGCTGAAATGAGATCAGTGTGGCATGATCACCACTTTTTGTGTATTTTTAAGTGCCTAAACAGATTTCGCTGAACAATAGTAATGCAATTCCAAGAGAAGTCCAAAGAAAGAACGGTGACTGACAACCTGACCTGCAAGCTCACTTTGATCCCAGTGAGATGACAGCCTTCACTTTCATCAGTGGACTCATTCATGGTAGTCGATGAGTTAATGACCAGTATGCTATCCTACCATTCCTCAATCTCACAAAACAAAAACGGCGTCTGATCTCACCTCTACAAGAACAGCCTGCAGACGCCTCGTGGCCTCGTTGACACCATAGCACAAGTAGCTGTGGGTGTAGAGGGAGTAGTTGGTTCCATACAGGTCTGTGAGGAAGTGTTCCTTCTCTGGCATACCCCTGGTTCTGTTGGGGATGAACGTGATCTGGGTGGATGCTCCCCCGAGGTCCAACGTCCCCACTGAGCTGACGATCAATTTGGGAACCACTCCATCTGTTGGGGGATGCTGCAGAGAACAAAAGGTTAAAAGAAAAGGTTAGAGGTTTCCATAGCCTTTTACAGCCATCAGGGCAGTGAATTCATCTTCTTTGTGTCTACGACTCTGTATAGGAAGGAGACGTTTTTACCTTCCCCAACCAAAGGCAGGTTTCCATTCACACCTGGGTGGAGTGAGGAAAATCAGAATCAAGTGCCTTTCTGAGGGACACAACACCATGCCAAAATGGGGCCATGAACCCTGATCACTAGTGAACACTTGGTTTAAGTCCAGCACCTAATGAATTCTGCCATGGCAAGTCAGTCAAGGAAATATTATGCATGTTCAAGCATCTTTTAGGTACTTCAAACATATTTCCACCCTTGAAAGTAATTCCTGTACAGAGCTGGAAGATCAGTGATGTCAGAAGGGGTCACAAGTTCTGAATGCCTTTGTTCTCAGATCAAACAGGTTCTGCTCTGACACCTTCTCTCTTCTCAGTCTCTCACTCTTTCACACACTCACTAAATCTTTCTCTCTCTCCTCTTCCCTCCCTTCTCTCCCCCATGCACACACACACACACACACACACACACACCACTGACCACATCAAAGGTGCCTGTGATGTAGTTGCTTGTGATCCAGGAGAAAGCCCCTTCATCTGAGCCGTTGATAATGCGAGCCTGTCTCTCTGGTTCCCCGAACTTGAAGGGGTAACCGCCGATTGTACTCCGCACAGATTCCAGCACTTCATCACTGGCCTTGGGGTTTTGTTTTCTGCAATCAGCCACCATGACGACTTGCTGTCAACAACAGGCAAAACGTTTGGAGGGGCTCAGTCTCTCACTCAAGACACACACACACACACACACACACACAAACCTCAAAGTGAAAAGTAACGCATCTTATTTCTGACAACCATATACACACTGGTCCATTTAACCATCATCAACTCTCAAAATAATTATCTTCTTCACACACACAAGGAAGCAGCCCCCTATGACTATTGTCCAGTCTTCTTCAGATTTGGAAAAAAAAAAAAAAAAAAAAAATCTTCTCTAGACAAAAACTAAAATTAAAAAAATGTATTCATAAGACAGAAAAATACACCAAAAATAGTTTTAGTTTTTTCAGGAAAAATGGCATATACCACCCACTCCCCCCTCCCTTGTCCCCCCCCACCCCCCCTCAAAAAAATCATTTTTAGATAAAAACCTTCTGAGGCACAAAGAGAAAATCAGTATTAACTAACAAAGTCTTTGTACAAAGGAGGTTAACTAATGAAGTCTTTGCACAAACGTGAATGACTAATGAAGTCTTTGTACAAATTTAATGGACTAATGAAGTCTTTGTACAAAGATGATTGACTAATGAACACTTTGTACAAAGGTGATTGACTAACAGTCTTTGTACAAAGGTAATTAGCTAACAAAGTCTTTGTACAAAGATGACTGACTAATGAACACTTTGTACAAAGGTGACTAACAGAGTCTTTGTACAAAGGAAATTAGCTAACAAAGTCTTTGTACAAAGAGGATTGACTGACGATGTCTTTGTACAATAGTAGTTAACCCAAACCATCATCATACAAAGATGATTAACCACGGTATTCTTCAAACAAGTCTTATAAAGATATTTAACCAAATCTTTACTTGTACAAAGATAATCAACCAAAGCCATCTTTCCACAAAAATGATTAACAAATAAAGGCATTGTTTATGGATGATAAATTAAAGCTGTATTTGTATTAAGATTACTAACTTATGTTGTTTTTGTGCAAAAATGATAAAGCAAAGCTGTCTTTGTGTGAAGATAATTACCACTGTAATTTTTGTACATAAATGATCAAACAAATCCATGTTTGTTCCAAGATTATTAACCAGTGCAGACTTTGTACAAAGATGATTATCCAGTGAAGTCTTTTACAAAGATAATTCATCAATACTGTCTTCGTACAAAGATACCAAATTAATCAAAACCATCTTTGTGCAAAGATGATTAACCAATGCAAACTTTGTACAAAAAATAATTACAAAGCTGTCTCTGTACAAAGATGATTAACAATGGCAGTCCCAGGACACAAACAATGAAACTGCGCAGCATTTGTCCAAAGAATCTGTGTACATTACACTTAATGAAATTCACTAATAAAACTGAAAATGTACACATGATTTTAATATAACAAAAACAAAACAAAAAAAACACATTAATAATTGCTTCCCTAAGTTTTAGTGTCATACCTCATCTTTGTGTTCCTGTCAACAACGCTAGTACGGTACCTTTTATTTCTCAAAAGTTTCCTTTACTTTTTACCTGTGGTCAAGGTGCTTTTTGTTTGAACAACTTTAGTTTCTGAGAAAAACCACCACCACCAAAACAAAACCTGTCACCCGTACCGCAGCAGCCTCATGCCAGCTGTGGCCCCCATGTAGATGGGTGTGGCTCCATGCTTGTCACTGGGAATACGGTCTGTAGCACTGTTCAGACAGTCCACCAGACTCTTCCCTGCTCCTGCCGTGTTGTTGGCGTAGGATGATATCCCTCTGCCTGTCAGTCAAACACCCACGCACACCGACACAGACAGACATGCACGCATGCACGCACATACACACACATACATGCACACACACACACACATACATGCACACATATATTATGCAAATGCACACACACACATGCACACACACACACACACACACAAACACACACACACCACTGTTTGACTCAACACAGTACGGTCAACAAATTGCCTTTCATTCAAAATTGCACTCAAGCTTAGCCCTCTATCTGTTCTTCCATGAAAAAGATCTATTTTCTTCATATCAAACGTGCTTCTGCTTGCATGGCACACTTAATTCGTAGCAAAAAAATGATTGCAGGTCATGTCGACTTTGTGCAGCAAAATATGAATAATGGATTGTACAGCATAAGAATGTTGTAGCAAAATACTGATTGCAGGTCATGCTAACTTTGTAGCAAAATCTATATTGTAGGGTGCACTGAATCTGTAGCAAAATATGCATTGTAGGACACACTGAATTTGTAGCAAAATATATACTGTTGTGTGCGCTGATTTTGAAGCAAAATATGGACTGTAGGTCACACTGAATTCATGGCCAAATACATGTAATTTGTAGCAAGAAACTGATTGTAGGGCACACTGGATTTGTATCAAAATATGGGTTGTAGGGCGCACTGAATTTATAATAAAATAAGGACTGTAGTGTACACTGACTTTGTAGCAAGATATGGATTGTAGGACGCACTGAATTTATGGCAAAATACATGTTAATGGGCACACTAAGTCTGAAGCAAAATACAGATTGTGGGGCACATTACATCTGTAGCAAAATACAGATTGCAGGACATACCACATACATTGCAGAGGGCACAATAAATTTGTGGTATAAAAACAAATGCACATGAACACACTAAGTGTGTGATGCTTTTGTCCCCTTTTCAGTGTGTGCCACCTTCCTCACCTTAGGGAATGTGGTGCAGCTCTTCGACCCTTTCCTTTGTTTAAATGTTTGTCTTGAAGCAGATGATGTGTCTGACTGGAGACATAAAATCACACTGGACCACAAGCTTTTTTTTTGGGGGGGGTGGGGGGGGGGTTGTTTTGAAGTCTTGTTTTACAAACTATTCTGGGGACCTACCTTGTCATGCCTTGTTAACTAAGCAAAGCCAAGTCCAGAACTGTTACCCATAGAAGCATCACTGGTTACAGATTTTAGTTAAGATCATCAAAGCCGCAAAACATCTCAGTTTTACAGTTAAACTTTGGTGTCCTAATTTTCACATCAGTGATATGTATCTGCATTCAAAATGTTCATGATAAGTTCAGAAATATTATCTATCCACTCCCTTCCAATAACCTCAGTCTCTCTCACTCTCCATTGAAAAAAAACAACAAAAAAACAAAGAAAAAAAACAATGACAACAACATATATGTAAGATAAGATAAGATAAGATAAGATAAGAATAACTTTATTATCTCCACCTGGAGAAATTTGGTCAGGTGCATTATCACAACATAGACAAGTAAACATGGGGACCATAACTGTAAAAGCCAACAACAGCCCCAACAAATATTACGAAGATACAAAAGTAAAAAATATCACAACATCGTTTCATACATACATCCACACACTGCAGGTAATAACTAGTATTCTTAATGTAAAAACAGAAAGAATTAAGAAACATTATTTGAATATAATTATAAACATAGCCTACTATACTGCACATTGATTATAATAGACAGATAAGATAAGAATAAAGATGAATTGCGGAAAACCACAACCAGATAATCAGCACACACCCGCACCGCACCCCCCCCCACCCACCCGCCCCCCACCCCCACCCCACCCCACACACGCAGATAACTTGATCAAACAAGAGTAATAAACATATGTTCTCAAATAAAAGCATTTCACATATTCGCTTTTAAAAACATTGCAATTAATTATTACATCGTAATTATTAAACAGAAATATATTTAGAATATGGACGTTAGCATTAGACATATTCATTGTACATTCATCCTGCATATTGCACATTATTCTTCCTACATATTGCACATTCATTATAACCAATTGTCACGTTTTAAGCTCAGTAAACACACACACACACACACACACACAAACACACACACACACACACCACAACTAGAACAAGGTACAGCCTATCATGCACGGACTTTCACACGTCTCACATGAGAGTGCGCGCGCGCACACACACACACAGAGTGGAGTGATGGCCTAGAGGTAATGCGTCTGCCTAGGAAGCGAGAGAATCTTAGTGCGCTGGTTCGAATCATGGCTCAGTCGCCAATATTTTCTCCCCCTCCACTAGACCTTGAGTGGCGGTCTGGACACTAGTTATTCGGATGAAATGACAAACCGAGGTCCCAAGTGCACTTAGCGCACGTAAAAGAACCCACAGCAACAAAAGGGTTGTCCCTGAAAAAAAATTTTTTTTTAAATGGGTGGTGCTCTCAGTGTAGCGACGCGCTCTCCCTGGGGAGAGCAGCCCAAATTTCATACAGAGAAATCTGTTGTGACCAAAAGGAGAAATACAAATACAATACAAATACACATATACATATATATATATCTGTGTGTGTGTGTGTGTACGTATGTATGCGTGCATGCGTGTGTGCGTGTGTGTGTGTGTGTAAAACAAAGAGAAATGAGCATACCATTTTTTCAAATATATAAATAAAGAAACAAACAGACCTAAACTAAACAGTACAACAGCTTACCATGAACTTTACACTTGGCTCCATCCTGTATGGCCACGGCTGTACAGTTGATTTTCTCACCCTCCCACTTGTAGATGTACATGGACGTGTGTGTTGATCCCGCATCAAAGATTACTGCATACTATAAAGAAATCATCTTTTTTTTAAGCATACCGAAAAATTTAACACAATTATATGAAAACTAATCATGCCATTTGCATTTAACAACCGTCATCTAACATGACTGAACTTTTGAAAGTGATGAATAATCAAGCCATTTGCATTCAACAATTGTCATCTCACATTACTGAACTTATGAATTTGATGAATAATCAAAACCTCTGCATTCAACAAATCATCTCACATGACTTAACTTTTGAAATTTATGTTCATGTGTTACAATGTTGGAATTCTCCTAGTGGTCTCTCACTATATCCATGGAATAAAGAGAGAGAGAGAGAAAAAAAGAAGAAAATCTCATTTTCAGAGTGAAGCACAGATTCACAATTTTCAATTCAAAGTCTATAATAAGAACATGGCTATTTCAAATTGCCTGCTCTATAATTATTTGTTCAAGAAATGATAGAATAAAGAACAAATGATTTTTAAAAATCAAGTGGTTGCTTCTGTTCACTGAAATCAAACATACAGAAATACAATCTCAATATAATTCTGGTTTGAATCAAGAAAGAGTTTACATGAACAAGTAATGTGTCAGTTTTCACTGATCCAGCTTTGTAGGAATGTTAAATCCTGACTCAAACAGATTCACATTATACAGACCTTATCAAATAAAAAGAACAAACCATGTAAAATGTACACAAACTGTGCTGGGATGAAACAAGAAAGATAAAATAAAGTGACTGTTAAATGTATCAATAACTAAAATTTGAAAGATTCATCATAACTCTGTATATTCACAAAACAACAATGTAAAATCTCATTTGCATACAGACAGACAGACAGGCAGACAGACAAACACACACACACACACCTCTCTATGACTTACCCCATCTATCCTCATTTCCCCTTCCTCCACCTCTGCCCCTCCCACTTGACATGATTCAACACACAAACACCTCTGACAGCCTTTATCTACCCTCACCCAACCCTTACCCCAACCCCATCAGAGACCACACCCACATGTGTGTGCAACATACCTGAACCTTATCTTCCTCATAAGTATACAGACAGATGATGGTGACTAGGCCACCAATGGCAATCAGCAAACTGATGATTCCCATGAACCAGAAGGCATTACAGCATTTGTTGGAAGCACCATGGTCTGTTGGAAATGAAAGTAAACCTCTGACATTACATCACCTCAAACAACGTGGAAGCAACATTCAGGGCAGCTTGCAGAGCATCGCACTGCATTTTGTTGTGTGTGTAGTGCTGTGTTGAAATGTACTGCACTGAATTATATTATATCATTTCTTGTCACAACATGATTTCTCTGTGTGAAATTCTGGCTGCTCTCCTCTGGGAGAGTGTGTCCTCAGCACCACCTTTTTTTTCTCTCCCCCCCCCCCCCCCCCCCCCCCCCTGTTTGCAGGCGAATTCCTTTTACTATCAAAGTGGTTTTTTCTACAGAATCTAGCCAGTGACAACCATTTTGTTGACATGGGTTCTTTAACATGTGCTAAGTGCATGCTACACACAGGACCTAACTTTATCATCACATCTAAAATACTAGCACCCAGATCACCACTCAGTCTAGTGGAGATGGGAATAAAAATTTCAATCCATACATATATATATATATATATATATATATATATATATATATATATATATACAGGAACTGAACCCATGGACACTCGATCACAAGTCAGGCACATTACCACAGGGCCAGCACTTCACATAATCTGATGCAGCATGGTTCTGAATGAAATCTGATGAATGAACCTGGAAAGATCTGTGCCTTTTCTCTTTGGCTCCAACCTTGTTCCTTCATCCGCAATTAATTTGTGTTGGCGTTTTCTGAATTTTGAGTGTGCACCATTGTAATCACTCAAACTCCAGCATATTTATATCTATCAAAACTCAATCCACTGAAGATGTGATGTGGTAAGGTATGCAGAAGCACATTCATACATACACACACATACACTCACATGAATACGCATGAACACATACACACACGCACGCACACACACACACACAACAATATCATAGCTCATGCACTCTCACCTCACACACAAAAGCACATGCACAGAAACACACACACATAGACTCTCACCACATCCATCACAGAAGACACCCATAATGACCCTACCTGTGGTTATCCACATCAGAATCTCTTTCTTCTGTACACAGTGCAGCTGGACCAGATCAGTATCCAGGGAAATAACAGCTCCATCTATTGTCTGAAGCCCATAGGAAGGCAGCATGGGAACCTGCGCCTTTGTGCATACCATGCGCAGCAGGTCTCGGGCTGATGCTGTGCGGGGCACCTTCACAGTAAGCGAACCTTGTGGGCATCCTTCAGGCAGCCCAGAAAGAACGCTGATAGAGAGGGTGTCCTCTTGTCCCATCTCTTCCCCTGCAAGCAGGATTCAGAAAATCACCATGCACGCTTCCATCAAGATAACAAGATACACGCATGAGGCTAAGCTCACACTGCAACCAGAATTCAGAAAATTGACGTATGTGTGTGAGATGATAAGGTACATATCAGAACAAGGAATAGATGGGTGTGACAGCCAGTTGGTTAAACTACAAGACTCAATCTGAAGGCCATGGGTTTGGTTCCTGGTTGTGGCACCAGGTGGATTAAAGGTGGAGATTTTTCAAATCTCCCAGGTCAAAAATATGCATACAGGCTTCTGCCTGAATCCTCTTGTGTGCATAAGATCAATCATACACATTCAAGATCCTGTAATCCATGTCTGCATTAGGTAGGTAATGGAAGTAGGCAGTGCATATGACTTCTATCCATGTTTACAAGAGGTCTGTGTTTTGAGTCCTTGCAATGCCTGTCATCATAGCATAATACGTGTGTGGATTTGGCTACCTAAATTGTGGGGTAAAAACAGCCAACTTAAAAATAAACTTAGGAGCTGAAGACTGCAAACCCAGAAGCAGTAATAAAATGCCACCTGCAAACAGGAGTGAACATAGAAGCCTCACCTCATAATGAATAAACAATGAGGTAAGAAGAACAAATGATTAACAAATAGTACAGAGTGGTAACTCTCTCCATTCACAAGGTATACAACTTCAAATCAATGCTGTTCATGCTACTGATTCAGCTAGCACACTACCTATGTACCTCATCTCACAAATGCATTTCAGGAAGAATCTCTCTTTCTTTGACCAATGTTTCCATTGCCACTCTTTTGTTTTGTTGCTGAGAGCTGATAACTGGTGAGAACTGGTGCAACAGGGTAGGTGTGTTAGTGTGTGTGTGTGTGTGTGTGTGTGTGTGTGTGTGTGTGTGTGTGTGTGTGTGTGTGTGTGTGTGTGTGTGTGTGTGTGTGTATGTTCATGTGTGCAATTATCATGTGAGTATACACACATTTTTAAACGCAGAAACATAGTCACAGTGCCTGAAGGTGATGGAGTCTCCCTACCGACAGATGAGTAGGCAGGCAGGCTCATCTGTCGATGTGTGTCCTCATATGGGAGAAGAGGCTGATTCTGGATGCGCAGCACTTCCCACAGGTGCTGCAAGGGAAAACGCCTCCAGAAGTTGAGCCCTGCTTCCTTAGCTCACGCTTCTCCTTTATGGCCATTGTTCTCTTGTTTTCAAACATCTTTATGCCACTAGAGCACAGCATCCTCCAGTGAGAGCGGTCAAGGGCATCAGTTTCCCAGGAAGTGATGTCTATGTCACAGGCTTTGAGGTTTGTCTTCAAGGTGTCCTTGAAGCGCCTGCAGGGTCTTCCAAGTTGGTGGTGGCCTTCCTTCAGCTGGCCATACAAAAGCATCTTCTGGATCCTGCTGTCTGTCATGCAGACAACTTGTCCTGTCCAGTGTAGCTGGCACTGGATCAGCAGGCTTTCGATGCTGGGCAGGCTGCTCCTCTCTTCGGACCTGGAGGTTGGAGACCCTCTCTTGCCACTTTAGGCCAAGGATCTTTCGTAGGCATCTCTGGTAATACTGCTCAAGTTGTTGAATGTGACGGTGATACGTCGTCTATGTTTCACAGCAGTACAACAAGGTGGTCAGCACAACAGCTCTGTAGTTTTTGATTTTGGTGCTGAGCCTTTGTTGTTCCACAGCATGTAGTTGAGTCTGCCAAAGGCAGAGCTGGCCTTGGCGATGCGCAGCGTCACTTCTGCATCAAGGGCTCTGTTGCTGCATAGGGTGCTGCCCAGGTAGCAAAACTTGTCGACTGACTTGATCTCTGTGTCATCGATCTTGATTGCAGGTGGGGGGGAGGCACTCGCGTTCTGTGAGCTAGCTGGTTGGTACATGGACTCGGTCTTGCTGAGGTTGATGGTGAGTCCCAAGCACCTGCAGGTGGTTGAGAACTTGTCCATAATGAACTGCATGTCCTCATGGGTGTGTGCAGCAAGCGTGCAGTCATCAGCTAAGAGGAACTCTCTGAACAGTGCCTCAAACACCCTGGACCTGGCGTGGAGTCGCCACAAGTTGAAAAGTTTGCTATCTGTGCGAAACTGAATGTAGATGCCCTGGTCACAGTCTTGGAAGACATCAATCAGCATGGCAGAGAAGAGAATGGAGAACAATGTGGGTGCCAGGACGCAGCCCTGCTTCACTCCATTTGCCACAGGGAGCAGATCCGACATGTCAGTATTTTCCTGTACTCTCGCCTGCATGCCATTGTGGAATGACACAATCAGCTGGATTAGGCTCTCTGGGCAGCCGAACTTCAGGAGGATCTTCCACATACCACAGCGGTTCACCGTGTCGAAGGCCTTAGTCAGGTCTACAAAGACCATGTGGAGCTCCTTGTTCTGCTCACGGCACTTCTCTTGCATCTGGCGTACGGGAAACACCATGTCACATGTTCCCCTTCCTGAGCGGAAGCCACACTGTGCTTCAGGGATGACTGTGTTGGAGACATGGTCAACCAGTCTCTTCAGTATGATGCGGGCGAAGATCTTGCTGGCCATGCCAAGGAGAGAGATTCCATGGTGGTTATCGCAGGATGTTTTGTCTCCCTTCCGTTTGTAAATGTGGACAATTGAAGCATCCATGAAATCCTGGGGGACATCCCCTTTCTCCCAGATAGACTGGAACAGGGCGGTCAGCTTGTCTGTCAGCACCTCGCCTCCATACTTGTAGATGTCAGCCTGGATTCAATCCACTGCTGGCGATTTTCCTGACATTGTCAGCTTCAGGACCTTCCAGGTCTCTGCCTTGGTTGGAGGGGCAGCTAGTGAGTCACTGACTGGTAGCTGTGGGAGGGCTGCAATTACCTTGTCAGATACGGATGAGTCCCTGTTGAGAAGGCTGCTGAAGTGCTCTGCCCAGCGGGCATGGATGTCTTTGTCAGGAGGGTGGTCTGGTCTACGGCTCAGACAGGGGTTGATCCTGTGAATCTTGGCCCATACACAGCTCGGAGACAATCATAGAAGGTCTTTATGTCGTGAGCATCAGCAGTGGACTGAAGCTCTTCAAACTTTCTCTCCCACCATGTGTTCTTCATCTCACGCAGCCTCTTCTATATGAGTTGCTTGGTTTGCAAGAACTGGTTCTTCTTCCTTTGGCAGTCTTTATCGGAAATGTGATCCTGATGCCGTATATGCAGTGTTTTCAGGAGCTTGGAGATTCCAGCGTCGTTCTTGTCAAACCAGTCTTTGTGCTCCTCTGTACAAAGCCGAGTGTGTCAGCTGCTGCTGTGTACACAGCATTTCTAAAGGTGCTCCATACCTCTTCTACATCAGTCGATACAGGAATTTCTTGGAGAGCTGCTTGGATTTGCTGCTGCAGCACGTCCTTGGTGATAGTTAGGCGGTGGATGTTCAGCTTCCTAGGGGGTTTCTGCCTGGCTGGTTGGAGCTTGTGTGCAAGTCTGATGTTCATCTTGCTGCGTACCTGGTGATAGTCCGACCAACAGACTGCTCCTCTCATGCAGCGTGTAGTGGAAACATCATCCCTGTCCCTCTGCTGGACAATCACATAGTCCAGCATGTGCCATTGCTTGGAGTGGAGGTGCATCCATGTATTCTTGTACTTGTCCGCTTGTTGGAAGAGGGTGATGGTGATGGTCAGTCCATGCTGCGCGCAGAGCGAGAGCAAAAGCATTCCGTTGGCAATGCACTTGCCAGTGCCGTGCTGTCCTAGGACTTTTGGCCACGAGGAGAAGTCCATGCTGACGCAGGCATTGAAATCCCCAAGCATGATCAGCCTGCCCTTTCTGTCTGTCGCTGAAATGGTGCAGCTGAGCTCCTCGTAGAAAACTTCTTTGATGTCATCAGGGTTGGTCATCGTTTGGGCATAGCAGCTGATGACTGTGGAGAAGCGATCCTCGGACAGCTTCAGCGCAAGGTCATCAGCCTATCATTTATCCCACGTGGAAGGCTGTCAAGCTGTTGTGCAAGTTTGGTTCATATGGCAAAGCCCACACCTGAGGTTCCTGGGGTGCCATCTGGCTTCCCAATACAGTGGAAGGTGTAGCCCCCTCCAACTTCCTCCAGCTGGGTTTCACCGGCAAACCTGGTTTTGCTCAGGGCTGCTGTGTCCACCTGGTAGCAATCAAGCATTCTAGCAATGAGCGCTGTGCGCCTTTCTGGTCTGTTGTCTGTCTAAAAGGGTGCGACTTTCCAGGCATCCAGAGTCAGGGCATGACTCCTGGTTCTTTTCTTCTGTTGTTTTCAACCACTAGTGTTGGATGTCCAAGTAGGTGCAGTTTCCTACTAGGTACTAGGCGAGGCAGGCTTTGTTTAGGGATCCTTTTATCTCATCTTCCCCATAGGGAGAGCAGTGCTGTCCCGAAAAAGGGCTGCTTTGACACTGTGGGAGGATACAGGTGCCGCATCTGCCCCAGTCTACGGCGGACGACCATCACCCCACAGCCGCCTGCATGCAGAGTCATGACTAGGAACTGCCAGCAGCATCCTCTGCCTGTCCCCATTACCACTTCTCCATCACCACAGGGCTTGGGAAAGCTGGGTGTTGAAGGGCTAGATCGTCGTTCCAAAATTAGCCTGGTTGCCTGACCAGTAGACTTTTTTTAGTGAAGAGTTGTGCAGTCCCTTCCCCACTCTCTTGCCTACCGACGCTCACAGTCACACAGGTGCAGATACTGCCACGTGTAGGACAGCCTTGGGAGGTGGAGGTTTTTTCTTCAGTGTTCCATTTCCTAGGAGGACTTCCAGCCAGGGATAAGAGCTCCCCCTGCCCTTTGGTCATCCTCTTCCACCTTCACAACCATTGGGAAAGGTTTCCTCCTCCGCCTGGTCTGTTGTTGGGAGACTTCACATGCGCGGCAGGTAGTACTGGGTTACATGGTACCAGTAGCAAGGGCTATGCCCCTGACCTGACCTCAAGCCTGAAGATACACTAATAGAAAATGTCAGTATGCCCAGTTTCTTTGCATGTAAATCATTAAATGTCAGGGTAATCATCATTGTGAACATTGCAGTTTCATCAATAAAAACAAATCTAAAACCACTCTTCCTTATCAAAAATACCATTTGGTTGCAATATGTTAATCTTTGCCCCAGTCATTCACCTCTAAGCAAGCAACCTCAACCCCACCAAAAAATGTAATCTGCCTGCAGGGTATGCGTATCGCTACTCAGCAATTCACCTTACTGTCCTATATAAAACAAACAATTCACTTTAATCAGCTCAGCAGAGAAGTGACCTTGTCGCACTATCAGTGCTTCAGATTAGATTTCCACAGAGATGATCCTGGTGAGCTGAACACACTGAACCAGAGAAGATCACAGCTATTCATCTATCTCTGCAATAGCTGAACATTAATGCTCTAAATATCTATGAATCACCTGACTCAATTTCAAAACCAAGATTTCAAGGCTATGACATACCTGTTGTCAGTTATGATTCACAGGCTCAGTGTTTAGATAGTTGTACATCCATCAATGTTACCAGGAATGAAACTGAGAATACTGATTCTTCGGTTTCAATCTATAATTAACATATCACTTCTACCACTGCATACTGTATAAAACTATGGGATGTGTAATGCTTTCTGAATCTTCTCTCAGGCTATGTTCACACTATGCTTTTCAAAATCTGCAAGAGCAATGTACAGAAGATTTAACAAGGTAATGAACAAACTTTTATCTTCTTTTTCATAAGTAACCAATTATTTCTGCACAGCAATGATAGGTTTTTATTTCTCACCAGCCACTGAGGCGAAGTGGTTAGCATCACGGACTGACGGCTGGGAGGACACGGGTTCGATTCCCAGCAGAAATGGGTTTTTTTGCCTGTGGCCCACTCCTACCAAGAGTTGAGTGTGCTTTGGGCTTCAATGGGAAGACTGGGACCACAAAGTTGAGTATCACCCACTTCACAGATGTCTTTGGGTGTGTTGCTCTAATTTCCTGACCAACATTGCAAGTGTCTGTATCTCTTGGGCCTAGTTAATGCTGGGATATCAACATGACAGGAAGTGAAGAGTAAAGCCTTGTGTACAATTCCTGGCCAGCAGCTTCAGAAACTGAAAGGTTGGGAGGGGGAGGCCAGGGGGAATGAAAATTATTTTGTTAAGTCAAAGGCAGGAGACCAAATAACTTGAAACAGTCCAGCGACTTGGGTGTGAGTGTGACAACCTCTTGAGGCAGTGTGTACCATTCCAGGATAGTGTGGAGGAAGAAAAACATCTGTCTGTACTGCATCCTGCAGACAGGGATATCGTAGTTGCAAGTGTTGTTTTTGTCTGGAACTCCGCCAACTGTCTAATGGACTTGGTAGGAAGACTGAGTTTGTCAAGATGAGTCCATGCTGAAATTTGTAAAACATTTCCAGTCAAGCTTTCTTCTGTCTGGGTTGTTGGGGTGACAGTTGAGCAAACTGAGGATGGAGTTGACACAAGATGTCTGTGGATGTCAGCTGGTGACCCATCTTTCTGCTTGGTGCTGGACCCTTTCAATGGTCTGGATATAAGTGACTGTCCCACACAGAGGCTGCATACTCTAGGATAAGTCAAACAGAGGCTTTGCATGCAGTTTCCTTTTTCTGCTTGTTTCCTATCTTGAGGCTGTGCCAGAGAAAACCTAGGGTCTTGTTGGTTTTGTTGGTTGCAGAGTCGATGTGAGGTACCCAATATAGGTCATTCACACCAAGATATTCTATGGTGTTGACATTTTCCAGTGCATGGCCATGAAGCTGGTAGTCTGGTACAATTTTTTTTCTCTTTTGACTTACACTCAAGGTGTATCACTTTTGCTGGTAGAATTGCATGGCCCACTGTTTCTCCCAGATGGTAAGAGAGACAAGTTCTTTTGCTGTATGTGCTGGTCAGCCCTTCTTGATTACTTTGTGCACATGATTTCGTCTGCAAATAATCTGGTCTTAGATGGAATTTGGGAGGTCACTGAATTAGAGAAGGAAGAGACTTGGGCCAAGGACTGAACCCTGGAACGTATTCTGAGGTGACTCCCTCCACCACAACTGCTTGTTGCCTGTCCTCAGGGAAGTTCTTAATCCATGCATTGAGATGACCTCTTATTCCACAGCACTGTAATTTGAGGACAAGCAGTGCATGGCTGACCTTGTCAAAGGCCTTGGAGAAGGCAAGAACAATTGTGTCCACTTGGTTCCCTCTTTCCGGCTCGAATGTTGTTTTGTCAAAATAGCTGAGCAGCTGTGTCTCACAAGATTGTCCTCTTCGAAAACCATACTGTTCTGGGCATATTAATGCTGTTGCTCTCGAAGTATGTCATGATGTGGCTGGCGATTACGTGCTCCATTTTGCAGGCTACACAATAAAGGGAGACTGGACAATAGTTTTCTGCCTTGCAACATTCGCCCCTCTTGAAGACAGGTGTGATATAAGCCTGCTTCCAGTCATGTGGCAGTGTTATGGTGTTGCAGGAACAGCAGAAGGGCAGAGTGAAGGCTGGGGCAATCTCCTCAACAACTGTCTTCAGGAGCCTGGAAGTGATGCCATCAGGTCAACAGGCTTTGTTGAGGTCGAGTCTGAGAAGCAGATTTTTGCCCCTTCCTCAGGGATGTTGATGTCACTGCATGTGGAATAGTAGGGTAATAATAATAATAATATTTATATCATCTTGTCAGAGACAAATCAAAGCCCTTTTGCAACAGTCATTCACACACATGCATAACTCTAAAACTGGAGAAACTGAAGACAAGGATGAGGCAGGGAAGGGAGACTATCTTGGGAACAGGTGGGTTTTAACTCTTTCATCCCTGCAGCACGGTTTTCCGGTTTACAGGATTTTTACCTTTCATTCCTGGAGGCCAGAAAACCGTGCAGCAGAGAATTCCCCCTTTCCTTCCTGCAGCCCGGAAAATCGGTTCTCGCGGTAAGCGCTTTGAACTTCCCGCGAGTCGCGTCATCAGTGCGCGTCATCTATCCTTGACCGGGTCACTAGCAGGGCAGTGTTTATGAGTGGAATGGATGCCAGACACCCCCTTCCCCCTCCCTAGGCCGTGGGAAAGTGGGCGCCGCTACATTCTTGCTGATGTGCTGTGTAGACACACGGGCACAGAAAAACGGAATGTGTAGAAAGTTCGGATTGTGACCAGTTTTCTGATGATGAGTTTCACAACGCTCTAACAGATAATAATTTCGATCTGTTTCAAATGAATGACAAGGAGAGAGTGCAATTAGCTGTTGCTACAGAAGCACAGATAGCGGGTGATGAAAAGTTAAAAAAAAGTAAGAAGTGTAAAAAATTGTGGTGTATACTTGTGCAGTAACTGGCATGACTGCTTCAAGGTATATCACACACGTGTCACCTTTGTGTGGCATATTACGTGATGATTGTGACATGGACATGCGTATTTAGAGACAGTATCGTTTCTGAATAGTTTTTGTTCAAGAATTGTGTAGATAATGAACTGATTCTGGCTCAGTGACTGCTAGTGTAGTGAAAGGCATATAGGCTAATATTCTCTTTGAGACAAAGTTCAAATCATTCATGTGATAAGGACAATAGTAGTGACAATTGTGACAGTTTTTCGTGGATATGACTAACAGTGTGGCACTGAGATACATGCGAGGCACTACTCGGTAAGTACCTGCATGATGTGCATACTCTGCAAGCAAAACACTGTCCTGCATGTAGTACGTAGTTGTATGCATTGTGTTTGACCCCAAAGTCACCTGTTTTACACCTGAGTGTCACCAGAGATGTCACCCTATAGTGTCAACAGGGTCTCAGACAACTTCTCACATCAATTCTGAACACAACAGTATATGACAATCTTAGTGTACTGTAATGAGCCGCGTTACCGTAAGCCTCCAAAATAAGTACCCTGCTTCATACTTTCTTTCTCTTCTCTAAATCCAGGAATGAAGGGGATATGCGAATGGTAGGGATCTCAGAACAAGGGGGAGTAATGGTTCATAGAAAAATAGAACGAAAGAGTTAAGGCCAGACTTGAAAGAACTGAGTGCTGAGACCTGATGAAGCGAAGAGATAGGAAGGGGCAGATTTGTGAATACATGGTACGTCAGGTGGTGAGGGACACAGCTGGTAGAAATCATCATCTGTGATGTCCTCCTTCCAGCTGAAGACAGACTGGAACTGCTTGTTCAGGACCTGAGTTTGTTCCTTTGGGTCAGTGATAGCCTTCCTGCATCAGTGAGTGCAGAGACATCAGAACCTTTAGTCCTTGCTTTAATAAAGCTCCAGAACTTATTTGGTGTGTTTTAATCTGGAGTGTCTGTGATGAGGTCATCTATGTATTTCCAGTACAGGTATTTTTGAACAAGCTGCTTGAGAGTCTTGAACTGCTTGTGTAGCTCTTCATCACCAGACTTCTTCCACTGCTTGTGGAGGCAGTCTGTCCTCCAGATCAGCTAAATCACCACACAATCAATCCATGGAAAGCTTCGCTTACTGTACGTTGGTTTGTGTGGGACACGCTCAGTGAGGGCATTTTTTAAGATTCTAGCATTGCCCTGCCCAGATCTCTTCAGTGCTGCTGTCCTCAGTGAAAGTGGACACCAGGTGGTTATTGAGATGTTGGGCTGCCCTTTCAAGGGCCCCTGGCTTGAATCAGTTAAGATTGGAATCAGTCTCTGTTGCTGACTTTTTTTTGGGGGGGGGGGGGGGGGGATAAGATCTTAAGTTCCATGTACGTAAGTTTTTCAAGGCAGCTGTCACATCAGCAGCCTTCCACTCTACTGGAAGAGTGCTAGTCTCTAGAATCAGGAAACAGGAAGTGCACAGTGTGCTTTGCTTGGTCTAAATTTGTTGTCTCCACAGGAACCGTGAATACTTTTAAAAATCGTGCTGACACTTACTTTCAAAATTAAAAATACAAAACTCATTTAAATATTCTTTAATAAGCACTGCATTCAAATAAATTATAAAAATCTCTTTATACATTTGTGGGGATTCTCACTCCCCCCCCCCCCCCCACACCCCCCATTTCTAGGGCAAAAGGTCTCACAGGCCCAAATGCCTTCTTATTGATATGATATGACATGATATGATAAATTAAAAAAACTTCTTCACTCCCTCTGTTATCAAAATAATCAGGTTGCACTGATCACGACAGTCATCAGCTAAATCTTCTGCTCAACAAACATTTCAATGATTATGTTGAAACATTTGGCAAGTGGTTCACTAAGACGCATGGCGTTGCTCATGTGGCGTTCAAACATTAAATTAATCTCCTGATGAAATGCATACAGGAACGAAAGTAGGATTTTATATGACAACAGCATGCGTACAGAAAATAAAATTGGAGAGAAAAAAATAGAGAAAGAGATAAAAAAAATAAATAATCTTTCCATGTACAACCTTGAATATTCGGAGAAGTTTCCATTGATAATTTCCTGTCTTTGGAACCAAGATCACAGCGCCTGGTCGACAGCTGCGGAAGAAGTGACTACCAGTTCAGTTTGTTTTGAGTTCGTAGTATATAGTGGGCGAGAATACAGAGTCGTTCCTTTCCCAAAAGCCTCCACACAGTATAAAATCAATCTTACCAAATAAAATGTATTTTAATCGGTGAAGATTCAGGGCATGTTCAAAGAACAAAAATGCTTTAAAGGTGTGTTTTCTTTGAAAAATCGTGTTGGTCATAGCGGTCAAACATTGGAGAGAAGAAAAAAAAAAAAGAAAAAAAAACAGTTACTCCCCCTGTAACGTCGTGTGCTCTGAATGATTCAAACGAGTTGTGGGAGTAAACTCATTGTCATTGTTCATTGAATATCAGGAAGATTTTGTTCCCCTGGTTTACGAGCGAGATCTTTCTGCCGGGTTTTGTGGAAATGACTGATGGGGTGGGAGGCGATGTGCGTTGTGCACGTGCGCGTTCGTGTGTCAGTTTCAGTTTAAAGGAGGCGTCAATAGCGTGTGGGATGATCCATACACGTTACACTACATATAAGATAAGATAAGAATAACTTTATTATCTCCAACTGGAGAAATTTGGTCAGGTGCATTATCACAACATAGACAAGTAAACAACATGGGGACCATAACTGTAAAAGCCAACAACAGCCCCTACAAATATTACGAAGATACAAATGTAAACAAAATATCACATACATCGTTTCATACATACATCCACACACTGCAGGTAATAACTAGTATTCTTAATGTAAAAACAGAAAGAATTAAGAAACATTATTTGAATATAATTATAAACATAGCCTACTATACTGCACATTGATTATAATAGACAGATAAGATAAGGATAAAGATGAATTGCGGAAAACCACAACCAGATAATCAGCACACACCCGCACACCCCCCCTCCCCAAACCCCCGCACCCACCCACCCCACACACGCAGACGTAACTTGATTAAACAAGAGTAATAAACATATGTTCTCAAATAAAAGCATTTCACATATTCGCTTTTAAAAACATTGCAATTAATTATTACATCGTAATTATTAAACAGAAATATATTTAGAATATGAACGTTAGCATTAAACATATTCCATTCTACATTCATTCTGCATATTGCACATTATTCTTCCTTCATGTTGCACATTCATTATAACCAATTGTCACGTTTTAAGCTCAGTAAACACACACACACACACACACACACACACACACACACACACACTCAAACACACACACACACACCACAACCAGAACAAGGTACAGCCTATCATGCACGGACTTTCACACGTCTCACATGAAAGTGCGCGCGCGCGCACACACACACCGTTCTCAAGAATTTAAAAGGTGGATTGAACGTGGAATAAAAGTCTTCAGAGCTCTGGATTTCAACTTAAAAGTTCTGTAGCGTCGTCCTGATGGCAATAGCTCATAATACTTTGCTAAAATATGGGTGTCGTCAGTTGCTATCTGCCTGCTTTTTTTAACCACTCGACTTTCATACAGCTCTTGCATACTAGCTTGTTTCACTCCCACAATTTTACTGCATACACTCATGACATCGTTCAAAACACGCTTACTCCTCACTCCCAAACTTCCATACCAGCACATAAATGAAACTGTGAGCACGGACTCGATACAACATCGATAATAACTTTGAAGAATATTTGAATTTATACCAACATTTCTAAGCTTCTGTAAACAAAAAATTCTAGATTGACATTTCTTATGAATGGAATCAACATTTCTGTCAAAAGTCAGCTTATTATCTAAGATGGTCCCTAAATATCTATATTCATTGACCCTCTCCACTGTTTGACCATCAATAACAAGGTTAGCTACAGGCAAGGGGTCTTTCCGGAAATCTATTAACATTTCTTTTGTTTTCAATACGTTGAGATCCAGATAGTTTTTCTCACACCAGGAACAGAACTTTTTAATTTCACTGAAATAAATAGCATCTGAGTTGGACAGATCTTCAACTGCTGAATCATCAGAATATTTTATGACAGGAGTTTCCTCCGTGCCTTTGCAGTCATCTGTGTACAGTGTAAAAAGAACAGGGGACAGTACTGTACCTTGGGGTGCACCCACTGACCTATAAACACTGTAAATACGATCTCAGTGGGTGCACCAGTAGAAGTAGATTTTAGAGAAGAGTGGGCAGAATGAAAGCGGACGGACTGAGTTCTATTGAGAAGAAAACTTACTATCCAAAGAGTAAGCTTCGGATCAACATCCATGCCTAGCAGTTTGAGGGCAAGGAGATGAGGTTGTATTGTGTTAAAAGCAGAAGAGAAGTCAACAAAAAGGATACGAACAAAAGATCCCGTGTTATTCAAATGAAGGAAAGCATTATGAAGGAGAGTTAGGATAGCATCGTCAGTACTTCTGTGTGCTTTGTAAGCAAACTGAAGAGAGTCAAGCTGCTGTTCAGTGAAAGAAAGAAGATGTCGGAGAATAATTTTTTCAAAGCATTTCATCACTACTGAAGTCAGGCAACACTGAGGACGGTAATCATTTAGTGCGGCTGGGTTCTTTTTCTTGGGGATAGGACAGATAGTAGATTTTTTCCAGATGCTGGGGACAGAGCAGTCCTTCAAAGACCAGTTGAAAATTTTACAGAACACGTCACACAACTGGGAAGCACATGTTTTGAGTAATTTTCCGCAGATATTGTCGGGGCCAATTGCCTTCGTGACATTCAGTTTTAAAAATAAAGATTCAACAACTTTTGCATCGATCTCAAAGTCTTCACCTGTGTTCCTATCTTTGATCCTTTCCTGCAACTGTGAGATAACACTATCCAGTTCCCTTCCCAGATCATTCCTTTCAAAGCGACAGTAGAAATCATTCAGTTTATTTGAAAAATCAATCTGTTCATCCTTTTTCATTTTACAAGCTACTGTTTTCCTTTTCGTTTCTCCAGTGATAATTTTTAACCCATCCCATGCATCTGCCATTTTTCCTGTCTGAAACTGTTGCTCTACTTTTGATTTGAATTCCCTCTGTCCCCTTCGTAATTCACCTCTAAGCTTCTTTTGTATCAGTTTCCTATCCTTCTTGTTCCCTGACTGAAACGCTACCTTTTTCTCGTTTAAAATTGTTTTGAGAGACCTTGAGATCCATGGTTTGTTGTTGGGGAAAAGTTTAATTATTTTTGTCGGAATTATCATGTTTTCACAGACACTGATATAAGATGTAACAACATCAGCTGCTTCATGAACATTCTCACATGGGTCAGTCAACACACTCCAATCAGTACAATCAAAACATCCTCTCAGTTCATCCACACTCCCTGACGTCCAAACTTTCACACTCTTTTTCACAATCGGCTCTGTCTGTATCTTTGGTCTGTAGGCTGGGATTAAATGAACAACATCATGATCAGATACACCCACTGGTGCAAGGGGAACAGATTTGTAGGCATTAGGAATGTTCCCATAACACAGATCGATGGTCTTGTCCAGTCGGGTCCGGCAGGTAACATATTGTTTAAAAGAAGGTAAGGCTTTCTTTAAATCACAGTGATTAAAATCTCCAACAATAAAACACGGGGAGTGTTTAAAAAATGGAAGCAGATGCCTGAACGCACAGAACATACGCACGTTAGGATCGACCTTGAGAGTCTACGAAATTCTATGAAAAAAAAAGAGTAACAAAAAATTAAAAAGAAAAAAAGTAAGTAAGTATGTGTGTGTGTGTGTGTGTGTGTGTGTGTGTGTGTGTGTTATACAACGGCATATATCGTCTGAAGGGATACAGAGAGGAACTGACGAATTAACTAAGGGACGGAGACAGGCCAAAAGTGTATATTACACAGAGAAGTGTCCGGGATGGAGTAGAACCAAAGATCTTGGGAAAAGGTAATTTTCCAGGATCTTTGGTAGAACCGTATTCTCAGCTGGACAGGCTCAGTGGTGACCATGCAGTACAGATTACTAAATGGGACAAGTGTGTTCAAAGCATCACGGACCCACCAAACCAACGCATGTTGTTTCTTCTCGGAAAGACACCAAAAGGCATTCGCCATATGTGAAGAAGCGTCATCTTTTCACCACTGGGGCGCTGAACTGAAGAGGTGACTGACGACCTCCGGCTGGTGAAGTCTGTAGAGGAAGAAGAGCAGGTTGAGTCGTCTTCAGTCCGTTCTGAGCCGGAACATAAAGTTCTTCAGGTGTAGGGTCACAGTCTTTAGAAAATCCCGTCAAAACCTCCTGGCACCAGTTCTTTCTTCTATTCTCTGGGCCGGTCTGGAGCTGGACTCAGTGGAACATCTGGCCTACTAAAGTTTCTTAGTTCTCTATACTCATTATAATACAAGAACAAGAACAGCACGGAAACAAATGTGATAGGCACGAACAAACGCCAGAAATACAACATGAAATACACTGGACGTTTTACCAATAGGCCTTAGTCAGCTTAAAATAAATATCAATGATTATCAAACCAACTAACGCAATAGTTAATTTACATTTCCTTCCCATTTAGAACCGGCCAAAGATTAATTTCAATTCCTAACTAGCTCACCTTCTCTTTAGATCTAAACTTTTCTGGATCTCTTTAGATCCCAAGCTAATCCTAAATAAACGATGAAATCGATAATCTTTCGATCTGCTTCCATCTTGGTCACCTTACCATTACATTAATTTTCAGTACTACAAGAATATTAAAGAAATACTGAGAGATCTAAAACAGGCAATGAGCCAACCCATTTTGGCGAGTTTATTCATTTTCTCTCAGCAAGAAAATTATAAGCATACAAAAAAACCTTAAATAACAATTAAATCAATTAATTCAAGTAAGTCCATTCATTCTCTAGATCAAAAGCATAGATAAAATTAACAAATTCAATCTTTTCTCTCTCCTCTTAATTTCAATAAAATACTTCAGCTCTCCAAAATCCGGACCCAGCAAACTGTACCACAAGTGACTCAAACAACAGGCAAAACCCCCTTATACTCTACAGTCTTCACTATGATGAAGGCGGTAGAGAAGGGAAAGAACTTGAGAAGAAGAAGATCCGTTTGATGGTGAGAGGCACTGGCGATGACGCGGTAATATTCCGTAGAGTTGCGTCATCCTTTGCTTTCCGTAAATTTGCCGGACGTCACGTAGATGCGCGATTTCGGCGAGGCGCGTTTCCTTGTTACACTCCCGGTCACTTCTCGCTGACAGGTCTCTTCTTCTCTTGCAGGACCTGGAATTTGTTAGAGAGTGAGATCTTGAGCTCTTCTGGCTTGGCTGAGTCCTTCAGGAGTAAGTTGTAGTCCTAACGTTGGCACTGGTTGCCGGCCGGTCCTTCCAATCCAGCTCCTCTTCAATTTGAGCTTCAGCCGAGCAACAAGGGGATGATAGTTTGAAGCAACGTCTGCTCCTCATTTGACCTGTACATCTTGAACGGATCAGTCTTATAACTTCAGTTCTCCTGATACAGACATGCATCTAGTTTTCCGTTGACTGGTCTGGTGATATCCAAGTCGCTTACTGTATCCCAGGCTTCTGTGAAGTGTGACGATGGCGAAAGCTTCCGCCATTGACCAGGATGCCTGTGGTGACGCACGGGTCGGCGAACTCTCCACACAGTTGTCATTCATCTCGCTCAGACGACGGACGCAAAAGCTGATTGGTTAAAGCGTTTGACCTTCAGTCTGAGGGTCCAGGGTCAGTCGAACCTCGTTAACGGCGCCTGGTGGGTAAAGGATTGAGCGTTTGACCTTCAATCTGAGGTCCAGGGTCAGTCGAATCTCGTTAACGGCGCCTGCTGGGTAAAGGATGGAGGCCAAGTTTTTCCTATCTCCTTGGTCAACATATCATGTGCAGACCTGCAAGTGACTGAACCTCCTTCATGTATATACGCACGCAGATGATCAAATACGCACGTTGAAGATCCTGGTATATATGTCAGTGTTCAGTAGGTGATGGAAACAAGAACATACCCAGCATGCAACCTCCGAAAACGGAGTTTGGCTGCCCACATGGCGGAGTAAATGAATAAAACGATCATGTGACATGTCTGTATGAGTGTGTATATGGGCGTGATTCATTGAAACCTGATTGAATGACACAAGAAACGACTGAATGATCAGCGCCGAATGGCAGCTGTCAATCGGCTCCACCTATGCAGCCTGTTGTGCAAATGACTCCGTGCTTGTAAAGAGCTCAGAGACTTGGTCTCCGACCGAGGATAAGCGCTATATAACTGAATACCAATCAGTATCATCATCATCATCTATCCTGCCATCCCATGACCACCTCATAGACCTTGTTGTTGCTGCCGGCCTTGCCGTTGAAGCCACCCATGATGATGATGATGTTGCATCTTGGACTGATGGTCCTGCAAGATAAACAGCAGTCTGCTGTAAAATTCCTCATTGCCCACTTCATCACTGTCATTCGTTGGGGTGAAGTCCATCGTTTTCTTCTTGGTATGGAAGGAAACAGTGATTATCGGTGTGGGCTGTGTGACCAAATGACTGCTCCTTGAGTTGTCTTTGATAAATCAAGGACACTCCCTTGGTATGTTGTGCATCTTCTTCTTCGTTCCCCAAGAATACCAGCAACTCTTTTGTGGCAGGCTTCCTCTAACCAGAGCCAGTCCATATTAACTCGCTGATTCCGAGGATAGTGATGTTATAGTTCCTCATCTCGGCAGTCATTTGTGCAGCCTTTCCACTTTCGAACATGAACGATACCAGCTAAGACATGACCATATGGAGGGAAGGTTGTAGAACTGATAAAGACTGACAACAGAGAAATGGTCAAGTTGGAATTTTGTACCACCTACGACCTTGTTATTAGAGGAACTCGCTTTCCACACTGACAACGATATCATGTGCACAGGGTGACCTGGTGTTCTCCAAACGTAAGAGACAGGAATCAGATCGCCCACTGCACCTGATGATCGATAGTACCTGGGGTCGATCATTTCTGGACGAACAGGACACTTACAGTTTGATTCGGAGAAACTTCAAAACCCCAGAATAAAGGGTGCTTTTATTCAACAGCTAAAAACGCGTTCCAGGCTCTAGCAGACACACACAACCTGACGCATATGAAATCAGCGCTGCATATACACATTTAAACCAGTGAAACCTACTTAGGAATCAGACAAAAGAAGAAAACGGAGTGGATTACAACAGACACCTGGCAAGCTATTGAAATTGGGAGAACAACGAAGAAGAAGCTAATAAAGGCCAAGTCAGAGAGAATATTAGAGAGGTACAAACTGTGGTATAAAGATGTCCGAACAGTGAAGAGGATGGCAAGAGCAGAAAAACGGGCGTACATGGACATCCTTGCAAGCCAGGCTGAAGGTGCAGCCAACAGAGGGAAGCAAAGGAATGTATGTAAGTCAAAATATCTGTAGCAAGTACCATGGAACCACTGACAAGTGAGGGCGGCTCTCACATCAGAAGCAGAACAGAAGCTCTATGGGCGGAAATTTTTAACAGACCACTAACAAAAACAGGTATACGAGTAAGCAGAGTCCGATCTCGATGTTAATATTCAATCACACAATACAGAAGAATTCATTTAAGCTCAGCATCAGATCTCTCACGTGAAGAACAGAAAACCCTGGACAAGAAAACCTCAATGCAGAACTATTCAAAGCAGATGTTTGCATCTAAGAACATGTCTGTCATTTTTAAAGTGAAATACGTACAATGCATTATCCAGTCTCTTTGCTAACTTTGTCACAGTATAACCTTCAAACTTTGTGCGGGTTTCATGGACACACAAATGTTCGTATTTCTCAGTCTGAGACTTGCTTTGTTTGGTCCTTGAAGTTTTTGTTGTGAATGATACAGAATTCGTGTGTCCACGCTTCGAAACTTTATGTTTACAAAGAAAATGAATAATATTCATTATTCTGGTACTGTGGCGTTGCAACCAGCTGTACCCCAGACTTCATCCATACTGTTCAAAGAAGGAAAAGTGACCAGTATAGTAAGATTGATAGAGTGTGATTTCTTCATAAGAAATGCATCGGAAAAAGAAAAGAAAAATACCGCGCTTCATTTAGTACATTGTGGCCCTTGCAGTCGGCTGCGGGGACATAAACCATGTAAATTAGACTGATTAAATGCATTACTACATATTATAACACAAATCTATTCTAATGTAGTGCCTAATCATGCTAGCCATTACCTCGTGCTGATAAAAAAAAAATCCTTCATACAGTAAGTACTGAATCAGGTTGCTGGCGTTGGAGCATTTTCCATACATCGGAAGTATTTGATCACGTGACAAGCTATTACGGTACCAATGTAATTTTAATATAATTCCTGGAAAGGCTCATTCTAATTTATGTCTGCGGACATAAAAAAAACAAACTTGAAACCCAGTTAACTGTATGATGAAATATGTGGATATAGTGCCGTTTCAAGCACGTGTACACTCAAAAGTTATTCATAGGGCCCAAAGAAGGAAAAATGGCTTATATTTACCACCACCCCTGCATTTATACCGTAATTTAAACTTGGCAGACTCGTAAATTATTATTTCTAGCACAAAAACACATAAGAAAATCACTATATCCCCCCCCCATCCCCCCGCTGGGGCAAGGGTTACCATATGCCACCCGACAGACTATTATGAAATTATGGCCAGATACCACAACAGATTGCCCTTCCCATCAAGAACTTTTACACCAACTTCACATGGAAAGCAGGAAGCAGTGAACACACTTTCGATGAGGTGAAGACAGGAGTGAGGCAAGGATGTGTAACTGATGTCAGCACTGCTCTTTAACTTGACCATAGACAGGGTGAAGCTAATAACTGCCGAAGATCAAGTGACCAAGAAGTACCAGATGGGCTCTCCTCTCGACGTCAGTTGGAAGATCTGGAATTTGAAGACGACCTCAGTGGCACTGGTCCCCTACACTCATCTTCACAAACAATAGAAGACAACCCATCTTAGCACCTTTGCACAACAAATACGCCAGAAGATAAGCCAGAAGAAAAAAGAAGTTGATGACTCTGGAGATTCCAAACACTTCATCAATCCAAGTTAGCAGAACCGGCACATCTACCCACAACTGAAGAGATTGTGTACCTGGGCAGCACTGTCAGACACGATAGGGGAGCAGACAGCGACAACAAGAGCCGTCTCAGCACTGAGACCACTGAGAATAATCTTCTGAATGCTAAACAACAGCATGCGACAATGTATGCCAGGGCTGTGTTCTTTCCACACTGCTCTATGGCTCACTAAGAATGCTGGCGGATGACTGCCAGAGAGTGGATCTTAGTAAAGAAGTTGTCGACTGACATCAAGTTCCGACGAAAAACCCCTGAAGAATCACCTGCCGTGCGAATCATCTGACCAAATGTCATTTCTAATCAACAAGTACTCGCCCATAAGTTGCCATCAAGAAAAACATGGAAATCATCACTGATTGACTGAGAAGGCGGTGGAAATGGGTCGGACCCATCCCCAGTCATACTCAGCTGACGAACAGGGCAAAATTAACATCACCCGCCGGGACACTGAGCCCTTAGTCGTCACTGGACACCAGAAGGTACCATACCAGAGAGGAATTGAGGCCAAAGAACACAATGGGCAGAACACTGAGTCGAAGAACTCAACTTGAGACCCGAAGCACACCTGGGTAACCATTCAGAGACTCAGCCGTGGCCCAAAACAGACATGAGTAGCGGTTCCTTCTTACTGTCATGAATGCCAGAGGACATAACGGGCAGTGAGTAAGTAACATACAAGGAAAACAGCCCGCCGTTGGACTTTATTTTGAACTGTTGTTTTATGAGGGAACTGAGATAGCAAGCAAACCACTCCTCACCTGCGCAGACTGAATGACTGAGACTGCAACTTGAAATCGCAGTTAGCTCAGTGGCGGGGCCGATCGTCCGAGACGGCGTAGAAAACATAATATTGCACGGTTCCTTCACGCGTCCATCAGTCCAGTCTCCATTCGTACTCAATGGCTTATGTATGCAAAAATGGGAATTCGAAGAACAATTAAAAAAAAAACAAAAAAACAAAAACAAAAAAAAACCCTGAAAAAAAGGAACTGAAAAAAAGGAAAAAAAAGAAAAAAAAAAGAAAAAAAGGAGAAAAAAAAGAGAGAAAAAAGAAAAGAAAAAAAAAGGATAGACAGCGATATATGAGAATGAACTTGAGAATGAACACGTGGAAAACTGAAGGGTGAGTGACAGGTACTTTTGCAGCAGAACTTGAACTTGAGTGGGAGTAGAGGTTTGTTAAACTGACTAAAGACAGCATGCGCGTACGTGCTGGCACTGCACACACTGACCAAATTTCAGAAGACACTTTTTTTTTTTTCTTTTTTTTTTGTAAGAGCTTTATCAACTACTGTTTTGAAACAGATACTTTTTTTCCATTGACCTAGTGTTGGAACTGAACGAGACTGAGACTGATCCATTAAAAACACGGAGAACATACACACACACACACACACACACACACACACACACACACACACACACACACACACATACACACACCATATATATATATATATATATATATATATATATATATATATATATATATATCTGGTGAGGAGTACAAAATCAGGAAAAATGATACCAAAGAAGGGAGACACTTTACTTTTTTTTTCCCCTCAAGTCTCCTGTTTCTCTGCATACGCCTGTGCTGGGCTGTTTGGAAAACCATCACCTGTTGCTCACTGGGATTTGTGAGTCACAACAAAGTACATCAGATTACATGAGTATTTACTGGGATCTTACATAAGCTATGAAATTGTACAGTATACAAAATGTAGACCATAATCGTCGGGACTTAATCAGGACTGTACAATTCAAATTGTAATTTCAGCTTTTCGTGTGCCTGTGACTTGTCGCTTGTGTTCCTAGATTCCGCGCCAAATATTATAATGAATATGGAATGAAATATGTCTTTATGAAAAAAAAGTGTTATATTTTCATATTATCTCAAAAATCGATAGTAAAACAACGTTTAAGTCAGTTATAAAATATAAAAATGTCCGACTTTGTGTTTTTGAAGCAGACGCACAAGACAAACGGTTGTCAGCAGACAAGTAATGCACACGCTGCTGATTGGTTGAAATTACATAGCGTTCAAACGTGGTGGCGGTGGTTCCGTGTCTGGGCACATCCTGAGTTTTAGAGGCAAATTTTTATTTACATACTGTAGTCAATTGAGACGTCAAATTAAATGCTAATAATGTGCATGTATTAAAGAAAATCAAGAAATTGTTTATTTAAGCAATTTTAAACCTCAACACTGACTGACAAGCTGTGGCGAGAAAAAAAATTGTAACGACGCGTCGCGTCCTGAAAACGGCAGGTGGAATGCCAAGCCTTTGAAATCGAAAGAGCAGCTGCTGCCTCAGTTTTTAAATGAATACAGTTTAAACAAAAATAAGCAACAACATTTAATTATTATATTTCAGTGAATATTATGATCTGACGAGCAACTGAAAATGTCAAGACGACCGCTCAAACCAATCAACCTAAATTTGAAACTAAACATTTCCTCTGCGAGTTCAAAAACAAGACCCAGCATGTCACAGACCGAAGAAATCATGGCAGCTGATTCCACAGACCCGTGTCCGACTGCCGGGTTGAATTCACCAATGACCAACCTGGCAATGAATATGAGTGAACTGTCGACAAGAAGGTATTTTTCATATTTATTTGTTATTCAATCATCACGTTTTATAGCTATTACTTCCAGTGTAACAAAAGAAAAAGGCATTCACAGTCATAATAGCATTCAACAGGCATCCACAGTTCCAGAAATGCGTTCCAGATAAGTCTAGACTGAGAGTTGTGTAGAACTTGTTTCTATCAGTTTATAAAAGTGAAATTTGTTTGATATTCATTGTGTTGTCATGGTTTATATGTTCACAACAGGCTTGCATGTTAAAAAGTGAATATATGGTTACATTAGTCTGATTAGGCAGCACAGTGATTGATATTTTATTCATATCATAACAATATGTGTAACGGCAGTAATTCAGGTTTAACTGGATTACTTTTCTTATGCTTTTAATCATGCCATCACCCAACAGCCCTTTTTCACACTCTACTTCCTTCTTTCTCTCATGCCATTAATTCACTCTCCAGAACTTTTCATTGTAAACTGTGTTGTAAACTTATGTGATCTATTTTAATGTTCATTTGTAATATGAGTGGATACATGACACTGACAGTTGCTTGTGTTTCATATGACAAAGACAATTATTGTGAGACAAAAAATAATTGTGAGTTTTTGTTGTGAACAGTCTTAGTCTTTTGAGTTAGTGCTAAGATGTACATTTTCTTTCTCCTTCTCACCAATGTTTATATCACACTTTTAAGTTATAAACAGGTTGAGGTACACAAGCACACATGAATGCAAATGCACACTCTCATACATGATATGAATCGCACACATTTCAAAAGATAATCATGACTTCATTGAAATAAACGATTGAAGTGAATTACACTTGATTTACAATATATTAAAGTGAAAATACCAATACTTTTTTTTTTCCTCTTTCTGCTGTCTTGAATTTTTGCAAGTATCCATAATCATTAAACAAAAAGCCAACCCAAACAAAAACTAAATATAATTTTGCTCTGACCATGTTACTGTTTGAACGTAAAGCCAAAAAATCTTTTGGCAGTATACTATACTTATTATCACAATATCAGCTAAATTCAGTGCTTTATTCTCCAATAAGAATTTTCCCAATATAAGATCAAACTAAAAAAAAGGGATAGGGTTGAAATCTGGCAAATAATCTATGATCCTATTTAGTACATTGCAAATGTAGTATTTCATTTCACATGATAAAGTCAATCGAAAATACTTTTAAAAATATGATCAAATGGTGAGTCTTTAGCATTTAGTTTTGTGTTACTGAAAAGGTAGAGCTCCATGAAAAGAATTTTGGTTTGGTGTTTTTGTTTAGATTATTCTTATTGTAAATGTAATGATTTGAAAGCAAAGTATACTTGTACACTGTGTGTGTGCATGTGTGTGTCAGGGGGACTCCCAAGCGGCGTTTATCACTCAGCAGTGTTGACACCCCTCCATCAGATGATTGCCATGCATCTTTGGAGAGAGCATTCAGTTCTGCCTCATCAACAGAATCAGGTAAAAATGGTGATGAATCCATGCAAATATTTGTGTATAATTATGTAGCATTGTATGTACACAGACATTGTTTTATTCTATTACTGGTAGGATTAGATTATGGAAAAACTCTTCTTCAGTTCTTACTGGCTGTTCTAAACACTGTAGACAAACGGCAAAAAGTTCAAAACTCTACAGCATGATTTACACGCAAGGTTAAGAAACGCCATCACATCACTCCACTACTTGCTCCCCTTCACTGGTTTCCCCATTCAAGCATGAAATGATGAATACAGTACAAACTCCAGTACAGTACAGTCCTCTGTCACAATTTCTTCACTGATTCTTGTCTGTCTTTTGGATCTACTTTCTGTCTAATCACCATCCAGACAATTCCGTTCATCAAATGACATGCTCACACTCACTGTGTATTCCAGACTCGCTCAAAAAACTTTTATTTCTCCCAAACAGTGGAATTCACTACCCTCACACCTCCATCACACCCCAACACCTGCATTCAAGAGAGCGCTCTGAACATATCTTTTCAAACTGTATGTTTCTCAGTATAACTTCTCCATCTACATATACTTGCTGTGATCTGATCACTGCATGTGCTGTTTATTTAAGTTGATTTCTATGTATTTGTGATTGTATTTCTTGTGATGCCCCGTTCCTCAGTGTAAATTTTGACTATTGTGAATGTTATTTATTCATTTTGCTGTGATTTGGGTCTGTGTGATGTGAAACTGATATTGCCTGTGTTTATTTTATTTTATTTTTTTTTTGTAACATACCTTTATGTCACTTAATGACTTATTGTTAGATTTGTTTATTTTATTGTAAAGCATGGTGAGCCCCATCTGAGATGGGGTTACTGTGCAATATAAGCCTGCATTTTATTATTAATATTGTTATCATTTACACACATTATATATCATCGTATGTGTCTGCGTCAAAATGTATATGTCTCATTGTCTGTGTGTGTGAGAGAGAGCAACTGACTGATAGATATTGTATACATGTGTTAGTTTGTGTGTCGTGTGCTTGTCCTGAAAATTTATGTCCTCATGAGTATGAATACTTCCGACCTCCGACTCTCTTACTGTCTTGATTTATCAAACAACTAAATGATTTGGCCATGGCATATCAGATAAAAAGAAATCATGCAGTGGTGCACTTCAGTGGTGTGCAGTCAGTAATATGTGCACTGTTTGAGTGTGTGCACCATGCCTGAATTTGTTGTATTGGAAGTTTCAAAGTTCAACATTACACACTGCATGCATTCATGCATTTAATTCATACACAGAAATGAATACACACATGCACATAGGAACACAACACACACACATGCACACACGCGCACACATGCATGCACACACATAAACACACGGGCGCGCATGCTTGCAAACACACAAACACACACACACACACACACACACACACACACACACACACACACACACACACCACAACACACATCACACACAAACTCACACTGGGACAAATGGGACACATGCTGTGTACATTGTCTGACATTTCAATACATTCATACACAACATTATTGTAACATAATCAAGTTTGTACTTTCGGGGTGAAGTGCAGCATAATCAGTGTGGTTCCATGTGACTTCTAGCACCTGTTATGTGCCAGACACTGAGAAAGAATTGTTAGATTGAAATGTTAGTTTCACATACTGACATATGATACAACACTGCCTGTCTGATTCACATAATCTTTGTAAAAATGTCTTTCTTTATCATTGCAGGCGTGTTTGTTGATTCTCCCACGCTCATTGATTCGCCAACATTAGAAAGGTAAACAGACATTTTATGTTGTAGAATATTGTATGAATAACAAAAAAAAAGTAAGGTCTTTGCTATGAAATTCATTCATTTTTTCTTTCCTTTTTTATACATTCATGATTGCAACACCCATGTCTGTGTGTGCTGTCGTGTGTATGGCCGGTTATACCCTTCATTAAGACTGCCATACTTTGTTTTTGGGGGTTTGCAATGAAATCATAGCTGTATTGTTTGTGAATATTTTCTGTCGGGATCAGTGTTGATTTCAGGTTGACACACATGGCTACATATGTCCTTGAACACACATGCATGCACATGTAATGCATGTGATGTGCACACACACATGAATATTACATTTTTAAGTCAGAGCTACATTTTGTAATTGAAAAAAAAGTTTCATCATTATATATATTTTTTTTTAGATAGAAATTCCTTTCCAGGAATGTGAGATACTTGAGCAGGAACCTTTATTATTGTGACAATCATGAATTCACAACACGAAAAAAGGCTTATGTTACCTGCATATGCATGGAAATTGAGCTGTAGGCCAACAGCTGGATCATATATCCATGGATAAAAGCATTTCTTGATATTGTGCTTTGTGCATCTAAAAAAGCTTCAGGCTGCTTCTGGTTCTTTTGTTTTTCTTGTTTTGTTTTGTGTTTTTGTTTGTCTTTAAAAGTTTTATGAAGAAAGTTAAAATGGTCATGTGATTTATTTATTTACATTGTTTATAATCTGCATTACAATAAATGTTTCAGTGTATGCGTAGCTTCACAAAATTTCGTTTTATTCTGATGAGGTTGCCTGAGAGTGGCATCACTCTGTTTTTGTTTTTTTTCCCCCAGTAAATTGATGTAATATTACAGTAATATTTTAAACTGAACATGTTTTGTTCATTAATTTGATACAAAAATCTGGCTTTATATTCTTGATTTAATTTTGGAAGGGGGAGACATTTTTAGATTTGTGTACTGAGAAGTAAAAGTCCTTGAATGTCTGAGACAGAGGCTGTTACACCTTTCAAGGAAATGTTGCTGTTTTTACATCTGTACTTTGACTTTCAGTTTGATTCAATTCCATTAGATTCAAAATACTTTGTTTTATTGTCTGCTTCTCAAGCACTTAAGATATAAGAATTTTCTTTTGGCTCACTCAAATACTCGTCAGCTGTGAAAGTTAAATAAAAAAACAAATGAATGCCGGTAGTTGGCACGTGCTTCCCGTATCACCACGCACAAATCATTTATCGTGTGAAAAGAAAATATTCAGGTAAGAAAACATCAGATTCTAAGATACAAGTGAAATAATGAAAAACTGTACACCCTTCCTGGATTCTATCTGTCATTCAAAAGAAAATTATTCAATAATTGTGGAGTGAGTGATGGCCTAGAGGTAATGCATCTGCCTAGGAAGCGAGAGAATCTGAGCACTCTGGTTCAAATCACGGCTCAGCCGCCAATATTTTCTCCCCCTTCACTAGACCTTGAGTGGTGGTCTGGATGCTAGTCATTCGGATGAGATGATAAACCGAGGTCCCATGTGCAGCATGCACTTAGCGCACATAAAAAAAAAACCCACAGCAACAAAAGGGTTGCTCCTGGCAAAATTCTGTAGAAAAATCTGCTTAAATAGGAAAAACAAATAAAACTATTAAAACAGCACGCAGGAAGAAATGCAAAAAAAATGGGTGGTGCTGTAGTGTTGCGACGTGCTCACCGTGGGGACAGCAGCCCAAATTTCACATAGAGAAATCTGTTGTGATAAAAGAAATACAAATACAAATAAGATAATCATAACATTTAAGATAAATGAACTGAAAATAAACTTCTGCACCATAACTATTATTTTACAAGTTCCAGGCCATCTTTGGTGTATTTAATTTTATGTGGTTTAATGGATGAGTGATAGTTGAACAGCTGCATCATTCTTTGACTGTCAGGTCCATGCTTGTCTTTGTGAAATGATAATGCCATGATTTCAGAGTAGTTTAACATTGGTATGTATTTGTTGACCTGTCTCTTACTCAGTTACTGTGTCTTAGTTTAGTCAATTTTGGACCCGGGTGAAGTGAGAGGGTGGGTGTGGGAAGTGACCACTTGACAGGGGCATATCTGGCAACAGCACTGAACCTTTGCTGTCTTCGTTCAGTTGTCTAGTAACCTGTTGAGTGTGGCCTGTGGGCTTGTTGGAGGCATGAATACCTGGGTAATGAGGTCAGTGTGATCCAGTGGGGGTTGATTACACAGCAGTGGCCTCCCAATTGTTACTTGTTACTTCAGGCCAGGACTGATAACACCCCACTCAACCAATGACCATGTACTGCATTAATGTTTGATCTGTAGTTAGCACTGTTGTGTTGGGTTATTCCATTCAGCTTTCTTTGAGGGAATGGCCAGACGCATGACACAGTGGCTGATTTAAAGTGATTTTTACACAGTTTTGGAACTGACTGGGATAACTTAGATCATACTGCACATAATTTTTGTATTTCATTCGGTTGACATCCTGTTCACACCTGTCCTCTTTCTCTTTGCCCATACCACCTTCCATTTCACTTTTGTTCTCTCTGTCCTATTGCTTTCTAAATATTTTTCATCCACATTCAAGCCACACAAACTAGTTTAGTTTGACATTTGGGATAATTACTGATATTCCTATTTTCATATGTTACCTGACCTGTCTTGCAGTTTTACTTTTAGTTTCTCTCTCTCCCTCCCACCCCACCTCTCTCATCCACTCACTCTCTCTCCATATTCTCCCCTTGTTTTCTTGATACTTTTGATTCTATGATCAAACCATGTATACGTGTGTGTGAGAAAGAGAGATTGTGAGGGATGTTGGCTTAAAGAGACATCCTCATACATATTCTGCTCGCTAGAAACATGGCTTAGAGGTGAAGTCATCAACAAAAAGGTGATTGAAAGACACCTTTCTCATATCCTGGTAAACCATGACATCATTATCAGTACCCAGCTGCCTGGGAAGTTGTGACTGTGCACCATCATCAGTACAGTGAGTATTGGCAGTCAGTAAAATAGGATTTTAAAAATAAAAATACCCAAGGAATTCTTTACATACCCCTCACAAGGAAACTATAGTCTGTATCATTTCTGTTGTTAACTAAATTTTCTTTTGGGAAATTCAGGGACAGTTGTGCAGAATCTCCCAAACAACAGAACACAACAGCCAATACAGATCCAGTATCATTTGACTTTGGCTTTTCCTGTATGGAGGTCTTTGCATCCACACTTTCACTTCCCAACTTTCCACACTTAGGCAAGGTCAGGGTGATTAAGGGAAATGGTCTCCAAAGGGCATGCTGTCCCTAAAGGTGTCCTGGGCCTTTTCTGTCCTTCAGGGGGTGGAAGGCTCCATAGAAACTTTGATCAGCCAGGCTTCATGCTTGGGGAGAGAGATTGTGGCTGGAGGAAACTGACAACCCCCTCCCCCTGACAGTTGATAAAGACAGATCAGCCTCCCTCTCTCCCCCAGGTGACTTGAGATAACCTGATTGGTGGTTGCCCAGGATGTAATCAGCAGTGTGGGAGTGGGCCTGCCTCCCTCCCCTAATTGAAAAGAAACCCTATCACTGTTGTCAGTCTTGACAGGTCAAAACCTAATCATGCAGTAACAAATTTCATTGAAATTTTACTTTCTCAGCCTCCCTGCCTATGGTAGACTTTTCCCCATGTTTTAAAGAAATGATAATTTCCTTGCCTTAAAAAAAAGTGTAAAAATGGGTACCATTTGGTACTGAAATGTGTCAAAAGCTGTACCTGTACAGACACATGACACTAAAAGTAAGAACACATTCATGAGTCCTGTAATGTAGTGACATGTAGTCACTGGATTTATTGATTTAATCTATTGTTTGGTGCAAACTTTAAAATAAATGTTTGATCCTGAACAATCCATCCACTGTTTCCATTGTGTGCATAAATGCATAATGTGCATGTAATACATGAATGCACATACACAAACTTACATTAAATGCATGCACACACACACATATTCATTCACGGCACACATGATTATGTGTACGCACACTAACATGCATGCACACTCAGGCATTTGCAGATACACTCACACTCCTTGCTAGCCAAAATCACTCCTAGTTAGAACGTCTTGTCCACAGAAATTTACCATCTATGTTTGTGGGGACTGTCGGCAGCACCTGGTTGGCCTGACATAAGCTGGCAGTGAGGTGTAAGAAGGTTTTAAAACAGATGGTCAGCTCTCAGAGTGGTGATGTGTAAAAAGGTTTTACAGCAGAAGGTCAGCTCTCAGAGTGGTGATGTGTAAAAAAAAGTTTTTCAGCAGATGGTCAGCTCTCAGAGCAGTGATGTGTAAAAAGGTTTTACAGCAGATGGTCAAGTCTCAGAACAGAATTTTGTAACATCTGGGGGGGGGCCTTGTGAAAGCCCAGTTATCTGGCTTGGTTAACTGAATGAAGCGTTTTCTTCTGGAAGGCTGGAAGATGGGTTTGCCAAAACAAGGTCCAGATCGAGGCTTTTGGTTTTACTGTGCACTTATGTGAGCAAACTCTGTCAAATAATTTTGAGCATAAACACACATACACATACACACATTATCTCTCACTTTCTTTCACACACATAAACAAAAACATATGTGCCTGCAGACTTTTTGACATGTAGTATTGTACATACATGTACATGTTGCACATACAGAGCCACAAACTGACATACATACACAAATCCTCTCTCACAGATACACATACCATCATGACTTCTACACACACACACACACACACATACATAACCGCGCACACGCACACAACACACACACACACGCACATACACACACACACACACACACACGCACACACACGCACATACATACATACATAGATACACACACACGCACGCGCGCGCGCACACACACACACACACACACACACACACACACACACCAAGAAAACAAAAACAAAGAAAACATACACACACATACACACACACACACACACACACACACACACTTCCTCCACATCCACACCCTTTTAAAAAAAATTATTGCTTATGCACGAGGGCATAAAATTTTATTATCCATCTTGGGCATAAAAGATCCAGAAGACATATGAAAAGTCAGTTGCACCATGAAGCTGTTCATTGGTGTTCTTCTGGTTATGTTTACCTATCTGTGAAAGCATTGATATCTACAGTTGACATTACTGGGTCACTTTGCAGGCTGAACAATGTATTATCCTCTTATCATTTCTTTGCTTTTGGGTTATTTATATGTTCACAGTTGTAATCAAAACCATGATACCAAGCTATGAATTCTCATGTCCTCCTGTCACAATGTGTGTCTGATACATTTATGTATTGTTTCTTCTCAACAAAGTGTGTACAGTCTCCCGACTGGACCATTATGCATTCATCAACAGTACCTGGCTGTAGTTTGCAGTATTTAATTTTTTGTTTTGTTTTTGACATACTGTTCCTTCACAGCTTCCGGCTGTCCCCTATCTGCTACATTTTTTTTCTTCCCTTCACATTCCCTCACTCTTCCATGCCTCTGTCCTTTTTGCCACCTTTACCATCTCAGTCCCTCCTGTAAATTATCTGTTGTCAGAGCTCCTTGCCCTTCCTCTTTCTCACCGCTGAAGAATGCTCCTAAGCATACCAAGTCCTTTTGGGGTGTAAAAACAACAATAAAAACAACAAAACAAAAAAAACAACAACACTGGGAGTGTCAGTTATCCAACACTTCTCTCATACTCCCAGCTACTTCCCTGTCCACACACATATAAACACCATCCCTCCCAGTCCCAACCTTCATCAAAGCCACACAGATCAATCAGCATCTGCCTGGCAGCAAGTGACTGGAACCAGGGGGTGTCCATTACCACAGGACTTGTGTGAAGTGATCTGGAGGGATGGTAGAAGTTTGGCAGTCTGAGGGGGCATTTTATCAGTCCCACAGACCTGCTAACTGTTGACACTACCACTGTAACCTGTTACACTCAGCTGGGTAGCATTACTCCACAGCTGGAATTTCCACAGTTTTAAAAAGATGACGTGTATACTTGTGTTAATTTCTGAGTGGCTGTCTACACACACACACACACACATGCACGTACGCGCACACACACACACACGCACACACACACGCACACGCACACACACCTCACTCACACACGCACACACAGACTGGTCCAATCTGAATGTCTTTATTGTGGCAGGAGAGATTTCCTTTTTGTGAATGAAAATTCATTCATGCCAATCTGGTCATCTTCACTACTGTATACTGAATGTATTTTGTAATTGGGAGTATTGAGATGGCCCCTTTCAGTTGGTTGGGCTAAGAACATGATTGGATTGTTGAACTGGAAATGTTGCATTTAACCCTCTTGCATTCACTCTGATCACAGCTCTGAGCTGAACACTAACATTTTATTTAATTCTGTGAAATATGTGAATGCAAGAGGGTTAGATTAAAATAGTAGCATGCTGTTTACTTTAACAAGATACTTGAATGTGGTCCATGGTTGGCAGATGTGTCAATCTCTGTAACAGAGGATCCAGACAGATGTTGATGATCTGACTTTGGTGGTGTAGTGGGCATTTGGCTGTCAAGGGGAAGAAATACCAGAGGGAGTCTGGCATAGAGCGATGATAGTCATTCAGTGCTGGGTTGTATGGACAGCCCTTAGTTTCTAGGCAGAACTAGGGGAAATGATTGAGGTCTGGCATTGATTTATGACTTGTGTTTCTGCACTGGTTACTCTAAGAGAAAGAGAGAGAGATCACTATTTGTATTACCAAGTACTGATTTGTCATGCTCATGACAAACTTGCTGTTACATACATTCCAGATACATTCCAGTTTCATGCTTGGTATTCCCTTGAAATTTGACAAGAAATCTTTTGAGCCAACTCCATTTGAACTGGGTCATATAAAGAATGGAGTCAGTGTGTACACCCTGATCAGTGATATTGCTGGAACCTAGACACTCATTTTATATAGGACTAGCCAGCATCTTGTTCACCCTTTCCCTTCACCTTCAGTCCACCCAAGGAAACAAAGCAGAAAAAAAAAATCAGTTTGGCAACAGCTGCCAGTCTAGCCAGCCCAGACAGCCAGCCATCCTCACCTTTATCTTTCCCTGCCCCGCCGCCATTACCTTCTACAGTTATGGTATGAGGATCCCCTCCCCCCCATGGGTCCCTGTAGGAGGTCTGAGTAGCAGCTGGTGATGTCATTCTGCCTCCATGGTCCAGTTGCCTCCTCCCTCCGCCCTTATCCTCCCCCTTTTTCCCCTCACTTCCATGCCCCTTTTGCCCCCAGCCAAGCCCAGATTAGTCAAGGTCCTTTGTGATGTAAGGCCTGCCTCCCCCACAAGGTGGGATGGGAATGGGGGAAATTAGTTCCCAGGGATGGAGGGAGGGTAGGGTTGGGTTACCTCTCTTAAAAGTGCAAGCTTTGTTTGTCAGGAAATTGGATTTCCTGGTATAGTTGTTGTGGGATAGTTTTGATGTTGGTTGGTCCTTGTGTGTATCTTTGTTTCTTTGTCACAGTGTGTCTTGTTCTCTGTTGTTGAATAGGCTACTGTGAGGAAGATTTTCTTCTGACATGCATTGACTGTTACAGTGTTAACTGTTGTTTTAAGTGCACATTTTTTGTTGTTTGTTTACATTTGTGAGTGACATACATGTATACAAGATTAATAGGTCTAGATGCTGCACAGTGGTCACACACAAAGCACATAAAGATGGCAGAAAAGCACATGCAGACACAAACATACAAACAGATGGATTCTGGACAGGCACACACATGCTTACTTAGTGATGTTTTGTATTTCGGGTTGGTTTTTATATAAGTTCTGGAATTTTTAGAACAAGAAGCAGGAAACTTACTTGAATATACTGTATAAGAACTTGAATAAAATTTGCGAGTGAATGTATGTATGCCTGCTTTTGTTTGCAGTATTGCACAGCGCTACAAGCCTGATATTCCTATTGAGGCATTTACAAAGTAAGATTTTGCTGAGCAGTGTGTGTAATCATTGTCCACATAGATGTCTAGATCTTTTTGCAAAATGTAACTGCTTTTTCTTTCTTTGCTTTGCACAATTTTTGTCTTTTCTCATCATCCTTGCTCATAATCTTAAAGCTACATTATAAAGTGTGTCACAGTGACATTTGTTGTTTGTGCTTTGAAACATAACAATCTTTTTGTGTCTTGTATTCTTGTAGTTTGATTCACTGAAATTAGCATAATTGTCATTCTTGAAGTTTTACAGAAAATTGTGTCATCATCCCATAACAGCTCATCCACTTCATATATATATATATATATATATATATATATATATATATATATATATATATATATACACTAATCTGTGTGGACCTGTTGTGTAACTGAATTGTTTACTAAGCTGTTGATCCACAGAGTTCATGTTTAATATATTTGGGTTAAGCTGAAATATAATATTTTTTAGTTCAAGGGAAAATAAAGATGGAAAATATGGAGATACAAGAATTCATGGGCACTTGAAAACAAAATTTACTCACACACACACACATGCACACGCACACACACACCACATAACACACCACAACAAAACACACCACAATCTCACACACACACTCACACACACACACACACACACCGACAACGACAACAGTTCTATGTTCTTATGATTTTATCTATAAGAAATGCCTTTGTGTGTGATTGTTGTGGTTGTTCTTGAAACATGAAAATATAAGGGATAATGCCTGTGTTCACAACATTCCCTCATGCTCCCCTGGTTTTTTCTGTTTCCTGTAAACTGAATACTTTGTGAATCTTGCAGTTTTTAAATCATTGGAAAAAAAAAGAGGAAAATATTATGGCCATAAATGGCATTTGTTCAAAATGTTAATATTGTAGTAGTTCATGTGATTGTTGGTATGTTTTTTAACCCTCATTGTTCTGCACTTAAACTGAAGTCTATTGATTATGAATGGCAGATAAAAAGCGTGATGGAGATGACTGATGTGAACTTACCAGTAAACCAACCAAAATGTCACTCACAACTCAGACAATGAGAATGCAAGAGTCAGAGAAGTTAAAAAGGGTCTGTCACATTGCATAGTTGCTTCTTCAGTTTTTGTCTCAATCACTATGTTTCGGTGTTCGTACTAAGAGTGGATGTGTTGATGGAAAGGGAAACACATTTTGCAACATTTTCTCATGCTTTCTTTCTGTTTCATTTGGTTATTGCCCATGTTTCAAAAGAAATCATTGTGTTATCATTCAGTTGTGTATTATATTTCAAGGAATTCATAAGCTTCAGCACAGTTCCCTTTGATTTGTGTGTGGTGATTCCTGTTGTATTGTGTGAGTGTATAATCTTGACAGACCAGATGTGTGTGTGTTTGTTGATCAAATTGAGTAATTAATTCCGAGGAAATAAGAACATGTGTTATCAGTTGCTGATTATTAAGGTGGGTAATGACAGTAGTTCAGTGATAAATTACATGTTTGAGTAGAATGCAATATGCCTCATCTGATGAATTGTTGGGGTAAATCACATTTTTGATCAGAACATCAGCATCTATCTAGTCTAAATCTGCAATTTCTGTAAGCTTTGTGGAATTAAAATGTGCTGTTTAATTGTATTCATTGTGTTTCTTATGTGTGGCAGTGTGAAAAGTTCTTGGTTTACAAAATTTCATTTTGTATACAGTGCATAATATACCATGGAGACAATGATGTTCTTAACTGTGATTATTTTATACATTCTCTGAAATGCTACAGTAAAAACAAAAGATGAACTGAACTGGAAACATAGACTTTGCAAGGCTCGCATGCATGTGCATACACATTAATGTGTGCATGGATGTGTAGTTGAGTATATGTATGTCCTTGTAATGTTTATGTAGATTACCTTCTGTTTGAGCGGTTATCTGATAACTGATAAGGAATTGGAGTAAAATTTTATGTGTATCTGTTCAGTTTTGTATCTCCAGATCTTAAATTTTCTTGCGTCATTTTCATTTATTAGGGTCTTAAATATATTTTTACTTGATATTTTATTACGTAATTGCCTATTATATAAATGAATATATATATGCTTTTTTTTCTGCCTTATATTGTCCACACCATTTACCCCAACATTGCCCATCCCAAATCCCTTCCCTGCTCACATATACATCCCAGTATTCCTGATTTCCTTACTTTTCAAGTAGTTTCTCTTGCAACCACCAACTACAGTTTTGTGTCCAGCCTAGCTGAATCTGTATTTTCTCTTAGATTATATTTATGATAATCTGTTCTGATCTCTCTCACAGAAGCCAGGTTTCACTATCCAGAAATGCTGGATGAATCACCCCAGCCAAGCGTTTTCTTATTGTATTTTGTTGTTGTTGTTGCCCTTTTTCATTTTTTGAAGCCATTCTTTATGTTGTACTTAAATGGGTTGTGTTTGTTTTCAAAATCTTTTTATTTTTATTTTTAAGCAGATTATAACTGAAGAGTAGTTTGTAGAATGTGTGCATGTGTGTGCACACACACATCAAAAAGATTTCAAGATTACTGATGATTTATTATCCAAGATAATGATGTATGTTTCCATGTATGCATGTGAAAATGATTTTTAACTTGTTTAAGTAACCTGACTCTTGTCACTGACTACGTGTATGTGAAAATGTTTTTGAACATGTTTATGTGACTGTCATATGTGGTTGTATTAAGTGTGTGTGTGTAGAACCAGCATTTCACTCAACTTTAACAATAATGATAAACTTTCTCCTGTTTACTATCCCAACTCTTCTCTCATATCTTTTTCTCCACAAATGTCTGCACATTTTATTTTGGGTTGCATATCTGATAATGCGTGAATGATTTGTTGATTTAAGTTGAAGCAAAACTTTTACATGATTTCCTATAATCCAAAATGAAAATAATGGTGGAATATTATGTTGGAAATTAAGTGATTAAAAAAAAAAAGGGAAGTGTGGAAGTTTGATTCACTTTTCCAGATTAAAAGTGATCATTACAGTGTGTTTCAGCGTTATGTTATATGCAGTTAGGATGACTGCCAACTACAGCCCAGAAATTTTGTTTGAATGACAATCTTATGTTTCTGCTTTTTTGTTGTTGTTGTACAGTTATTGGTTTGATGAATAATATGACCACTATTCTCTAGGATATACATAGACTGAACTTTGATCACATTTATACAAATGTGCAGCATAATACTTATGTATTATAATGTCAAACTGTGCTTATGAACAAAGAGGGTTTCATTTGGAAAGAAAAGAAAAATTGGAAAGTTGAAAAAATATTCAGCAAAACACTTTTTGCACATGTGGTATAGTCTACTCAATTTTGCAAGTCACTAAATGCCATTTTGTGTATATCTATCACAAGTGATGTATTTTAGTTGTTTTTTCAACAGAAAAAAGACCATCGCCTTCAGAAGAATCAACTCACTTCCAGTAAGTTTCTGAAGTCGCATGATAAAAATGATTGAATCCTATCTCTTTGTTAAGAGAAAAGTTTGAAATCCTGCTCAAAGTGAGTGTGTTTGTACGCATTATGTAGATGTATGGGTCTTGCTTGTGTGTGTATGTGTGGGTGCGTGTTGCACAGTGTGATCTGCATAGATCTTATTCTTAATGAATAGATTTTGGATCTATCAGCCTGACTTGCTCACAATGTGTGGTTTTCAGAACTGCCCATCATGTTAAATGAAATCTGAGTATATATGATTATATATATTCAAATCAATTAAATGTGATAGAATTACCCAGCTGGTTGAAAGACTGAGGTGGAAGATCTTTATTTTGTTGTTGTTGATTTTTTCCCCTTTTTCTTGAACATAGTTTCCATGCAGGTGAGGTTGACATCTCAGATCACATACTTATTAATCTTGATAGTGCTGTTTTTATTTCACTTGTACCATGCATGGAGGTGAAACACAGAAGAAACTGAGTATTCATGGATTGCTTGCTGTTGTCAAGTTTAAATTTCTGTAAACCTTTTGCTCCTACTGGAGCATGGAGAATTACAGCATTATTTAACCAACATGCCCAGTTCATAAACATGCAGATAGAAAAGTTTTTAAAGTTGTCAATCAAAATTAGATATTTCCCAATTTTATTAAATTGCTCAGTTTCAGCTATACATTTTACTACCATTTAGTATATTGCAGAAATTGAGAACACATTTTCGAGAAAGTCTTTTTTTAAATTTACTTTAAATTCAGCATATTTAGGACAGTCCATAAAAAAATGAAACTCATCTCCAGTGACTGACATATTATACTCTGTAGATTCATAATTCACTTGGTGTGCAATTTTGTCAACTCAGTTCAGTCTGTAACATGATTTCTGCATCTTAAAAAAAATTTTTTTAGTAAAGAAACTAACATTATGTGTCTGGTAAATATGATTACAGATATATATATATATATATATATATATATACATACATACATACATACATACATACATACATACATACATATATACATGCATGCATACATATTTCTCCATAAAAAACATGTTTATATTTTCTGTAATATACACATTTATTACACTGCTCACACAGTGGTCTCCTTTTCTCCTTGCAGCCTCCGGCTCTGCGGCTGGACAGTGACAGCCCCACAGAGTTCCTGGACTCTATGGAGACGGATGACCAGTGTCACAGCGCCCCGGCTACCTCTGCTGTCCTCCCACCTCCCACCCCAACCAGCAGTGTGTCCTGTGGGGCCAGGGTCAACTTCTTCCTGGAGGAAGCCAGTTCTCAGGACAGTGGGGTGGGCCTGGACAAGGTGAGTGTCTTGTTCACTGTGTGAGTGTCTTGTTCACTGTGTGTGTCTTGTTCACTGCTAGGGTGTCTGCTGTTCCCTGTGTGGGTGTCTTGTTCACTGTGTGGGTGTCTGCAGTTCACTGCGTGGGTGTCTGTTGTCACTGCGTGGGTGTCTGTTGTTCCTGTGTGGGTGTCTGCTGTTCCCTGTTAGTGTCTGCTGTTCCCTGTGTTGGTGGTTGCTGTTCCCTGCGTGGATGTCTGCAGCTCACTGAGTGGGTGTCTGCTGTTCTCTGTGTGGGTGTCTGCTGTTCCCTGCGTGGATGTCTGCAGCTCACTGAGTGGGTGTCTGCTGTTCCCTGTGTGGGTGTCTGCTGTTTCCTGTTTCTGTTTCCTTTGTGTGTCTGTGTGTGTGTGCTGTTCACATTGTGGGTGTCTGTTCCCTGTGTATGTAGGTTTCTGATGTTTGGTTTACAGTGTGGGTGTCTGCTGTTCACTGTGTGGATGTCTGTTGTTACTACCTTTGTGAGTGTCTGTTTCCTCTGTCTGTGTGTGTGTCTGCTGTTCGTCATGTGGGTGTCTGTTGTTGTTCCCTATGTGGTGGGTGTCTGTTCCTCTGTGTGTCTGTGTCTGCTGTTGGTCATGTGGGTGTCTGTTCGTGTGTGTGAGGGTATCTGCTGTTCACAATGTGGGTGTCTGGTGTTCCCTGCGTGGGTGTCTGCAGTTCACTGAGTGGGTGTCTGCTGTTCCCTGTGTGGGTGTCTGCTGTTCCATGTGAGTGAGGGTGTCTGCTGTTCACTGTGTGGGTGTTCCTTGTGTGGGTGTCTGCTGTTCACTGCGTGGGTGTCTGCTGTTCCATGTGAGTGAGGGTGTCTGCTGTTCACTGTGTGGGTGTTCCTTGTGTGGGTGTCTGCTGTTCACTGCGTGGGTGTCTGTTGTTCACTGTGTGGGTTTCTGTTGTTCACTGTGTGGGTTTCTGTTGTTCACTGTGTGGGTTTCTACTGTTCACTGTGTGGGCGTTCCTTGTGTGGGTGTCTGCTGTTCACTGTGTGGGTGTCTGCTGTTCACTGTGTGGGTGTCTGCTGTTCACTGTGTGAGTGTCTGTTCACTGTGTGGATGTTTGCTGTTCACTGTGTGAGTGTCTGTTGTTCACTGTGTGGGTGTCTGTTCACTGTGTGGATGTTTGCTGTTCACTGTGTGAGTGTCTGCTGTTCACTGTGTGGGTGTCTGTTCACTGTGTGGGTGTCTGCTGTTCACTGTGTGAGTGTCTGTTGTTCACTGTGTGGGTGTCTGTTCACTGTGTGGATGTTTGCTGTTCCCTGCATGGGTGTCTATTGCTCCCTGTGTGGGTATTGTTCCCTGTGAGTATGTGTTGTTCCCTGTGTGGGTGTCTGTTGTTCCCAATGTGTATGTGTTGATCCCAGTGTCACTTATGTGTTTGTGTTGTTCACTGTGTGTGTCTGTTCCTAGTGTGAGTAGGTGTCTGTTGTTCACTGTGTGGGTGTCTGCTTTTCCTTGTGTGGGTGTCTCTTGTTCCTGGTGTGAGTGTCTCTTGTTCACTGTGTGTTTTAAGCCAGGGATCTGGATTTATATTTCATCTTTCAAAAAATCTTTCATAGTGGACATTAATGTTTGCCGAAGGATGGTAACATGTATGTTGATTGTGTGTGTGATAGACTAGTCATGGCTGATAAAAAAGGATAAAATAAAGAAAAGAAAAAGCTAGTATACTTGTTTTATACTATTTTTGTATGATCATCTTCTACAACTGAAAGAAACATAATCAAATGCACCATTGTAGTGAATGTACATGATATAAAAAAAAAAATGATCATCTTCTACAACTGAAAGAAACATAATCAAATGCACCATTGTAGTGAATGTACATGATATCAAAAAACATGATTAGTCAGGTTGTGTTTTACAATTTTAAAAATAATTCAATTTTGGTGACCACAAAAATTTTAACTTCATGCAGTTAAACAGCTATGCTTGTGTTTCTTGTATTGTATATATATTTTTTCTCCTGTTTATTCATTTGAGAAAGGTGTCAGAAGTTTGATGTGTTGGGAAATGCTGTGTATAGAATGTGTTTAGTCTCCAGAGAGACTTTCTGGAAAAGAAAGATAAAACCAACTTTGTTTTAAACAGGATTTGGGCTTCAAGATCCCTGCACCAGTTAGTTTTCTGCGACGGAAATCCAAACTGAATGACATCTGTGAGGAAGCTAATTCTCCCCACAAATATTCGCCCATCAAATCACCACAGAAGCGACCCTTGTCCTTTTCTCTCGGTGTAAGTAATCTCTCAGTATTGTTTGAAACATTATGATATTCATTGTCTGTATGTTTTGAATTTTGGTGTGATTAGTAACTACAGGTTTTGAATGCTATTTCCCCACTGACTACACTTCATCAAAAATGTGGATATTCTCCCCACAAATATTCGCCCATCAAATCACCACAGAAGCGACCCTTGTCCTTTTCTCTCGGTGTAAGTAATCTCTCAGCATTGTTTGAAACATTATGATATTCATTGTCTGTATGTTTTGAATTTTGGTGTGATTAGTAACTACAGGTTTTGAATGCTGTTTCCCCCACTGACTACACTTCATCAAAAATGTGGATATATTTTTCCCACCAACTGCACATCTTTATTAGAAAAATTGATTTGGGCTGCAAGATCCCTGCACCAGTTAGTTTTCTGCGACGGAAATCCAAACTGAATGACATCTGTGAGGAAGCTAATTCTCCCCACAAATATTCGCCCATCAAATCACCACAGAAGCGACCCTTGTCCTTTTCTCTCGGTGTAAGTAATCTCTCAGCATTGTTTGAAACATTATGATATTCATTGTCTGTATGTTTTGAATTTTGGTGTGATTAGTAACTACAGGTTTTGAATGCTGTTTCCCCCACTGACTACACTTCATCAAAAATGTGGATATATTTTTCCCACCAACTGCACATCTTTATTAGAAAAATTGATTTGGCAGATTTGAGGGGGGCAGGGTGGGGTGAGATAAGAGAGGAAATCTGTTGAACTGTTTTATTGTTTAGAACTTACATTATATGGACCTTGTATGTCTTTTCATTTCATTATGCTTATGCATATATGTATGTGTGTGTGTGTGCATCTTTTTCTAAGGAATGAAATCAGAGTGTACATGCAGCTGTCCAATGTTTCATTTTGAGCATGTGCAGCGTTTGTTGCAGTCTTTCCAAAGCTCTGGTGTTGAGGATGACAGTCCCGTTAGGTTAAAGCGGTCCTCCCTGTCTCGCTGTGAAGGTAATGATGACGATGATGGTTTCCTTGATCTCATGGACCAGGAGGTGTCACAGGTAGGTGTATCCACTCACCTGTCTTAACATTGTGAATCTGAGTGAATCACTGTTTGGCTGTGTATGCATATGTCAGTGTGTGTGTGAGAGAGAGTGCATGTGTGTCACTGTGTGAGTGTGTATGTCATACTGAGTGGTGTGTGTGTGTCACTGTGTGAGTGTGTATGTCATACTGAGTGGTGTGTGTGTGTCACTGTGTGAGCATGCGTATATGTTAGTCTGTGGTATGTGTTTGTGTCAGTGTGTGTGTTTGCACATGTATGTGCACATGCACATGTAGCATTTTCTTTGTAACTGTATTCACTTGGGTTTGCAAAATCCATTTTAGGTTCTAGACTTTTCTTCTTCTTTTCTTGTTTTTGTTTTTTGATAGTAGGAGCATTCATCTATATATTGTGATTGATCAGCTTCTTGTTAAATTTAAACAGCAAGATGTGATTGTGCTGCTGCTTTTGTTGTGTCAAGGCCTATGCAAAGATAATTTGAAGTATTCAGAGAAAACAACAGTAGTTTATAGCTTTAGATTGGTTGTTTCTGGTACTTCTGGTACAAGTTGTTGAAAAGAAAGATTAAAAAAATGGGAGATGGTACCTGGTCAGATATTCTAAAGCCAGCTAGATGGAAACCGAGAAAGCTAAAAAGAAATTGATAAGTACAATGTCACTGAAAAAGAGCCCATTCTGTATGATTTTATCAATAGCTGGTTAATGGATACGCTTTACTGAGATGGTTGTTGATTTTTCCCCCCTTCTTCTCAGATCACTGATCAGATTCCTCAGGGAATGACCAGCTTGATGAATGACCCAGTACTGGAGGAGCCCAACGAGTGCATAGAGCCTGTAGAGGATTCCACAACACCTGTGGTAAGTAGCTTTTGACTTTCTTTTTCACAGCACCAACTTTTCTTGCATATTAACTCCCCGATCAGTTGCATTGAAGTCTGTGATCTTGTATGTGTTCACTGCTGAACAAAAGAGAGTGAGATCATATAATCTTTTTGAGAAGTAGGGGAGTGGAGTAGGCGTGTTTAATTGAAAAGATTCACCCTGAAAATAATAATAATAATGGTACTCATATAGCGCTGAATCTTGTGCATAAACAAATCAAAGCGCTTTCGCACCAGTCATTCTCACGCACGCATAACTCTAAAACTGAAAAAAACTAAAAACAAGGAAGAGGCAGGGAAGGGAGGCTATTTTGGGAAGAGGTGGGTTTTAAGACCAGACTTGAAAGAGCTGAGTGTGGAGACTTGACGAAGCGAAAGAGGAAGTTCATTCCAATTGCAAGGTCCAGAGACAGAGAAAGAACGGTGGCCAACAGTCGAGAGTTTGAATCTGGGTATGTGTAAGTGGAGTGGATCCGAAGCTGATCGTAGTGAGCGAGATGGAGTGTAGAGGTGAAGGCAGCCACAGAGATAGGATGGGGCTGATTTGTGAATACATTTGTAGCATAGAGTGCTGATCTTGTACTTTATTCGGTGTGAGACAGGGAGCCAGTGGAGATGTTGCAAAAGAGGAGTGGTGTGCTCAGATCTTTTCTTTCTGAGGACGAGTCGGGCAGCAGAATTTTGTATGCGCTGAAGGGACTGAATGGATGAAGCAGGCAAACCAGACAATAGAGAGTTACAGTAGTCAAGGCGAGAGAGAATGAGAGAAACGACAAGTCTAGATGTTGCGTCAGTGGACAGATATTTCCGGATGGAACTGATGCACTGCAGTTGACAGTAGCAGGATTGACATGTCTGATTGATAAATGTTTGCATGGACAGTGTGTTGTCAAGGACAACGCTGAGGTTCCTGACTGAAGTGGACAGAGGGATGGATTTACTGCCAAGTTTGATTGTATTAGTTGTAATGGAAGAGAGTTTTTGTTTAGTTCCTATGATCATTGCTTCAGTTTTGTCCGCGTTCAATTGTAACTTATTTAGAGTCATCCATGACTAAAATAATGACATATAAACTGACAATGTTTTAGAGTTGAAAGAGTCTCCCAGCCAGATGTTGTGTTTGTTTTTTTTTTCACCCTGAAAATAATGACATATAAAATGACTGTTGCAGAGGTGAAAGATTCTCCCAGCCAAACGTTTTTTGTTGTTGTTGCTTTTTTCACCCTGAAAATAATGACATATAAACTGACATCGTTGCAGAGTCGAAAGATTCTCCCAGCCAAACGGTTTTTGAGGCGGTCACATTCAGTGGACGTACGAACGAAGCGCACAGAGCCCCCTGAGGAGCTGGTGAACCACAGCAAGCGATGGAAGTCGGAAAAAAGTCACGATGATTCCTTCCTCTCGGAAGCAGACAAGGTCAGCATTTAGCAGGTCTTCCTTACACGACAGTCCTGTGTAGTGACTGAGAGACATGGTAGCTGAGTGGTTGGAGCATTGGACTTCAGTCCTGTTAGGTCTGTAGTTTGAATCCTGACAGACCTGATGGGTGTTTAAAGGTTCTTTGAGCTCTTGACGGGTTATGGAAATGCAGACAGACTTGACATACACCCCCAACCCACCTTTCAAAATGAGAGCATGGCTGCGGAAATGGTAGGTTAAATTTTATTTGAATAATCTTTTTAGAATTGTCAACCTGAAGTACAGATTTGAGAACAAATGACTATTAGTAACTGTACTGATGACAATAGGATCATGGAATAAGAAGTTATTTTGACCTTCGCATTTTTAAGCATTGAGAAGAAAGTTGCAGCATGGTTAACACAATAAGGGAATTTTGCCAGCTTCAGAAAATAGGAATGATGTTTACTGAGCATGGGGGGGAGAATGCTTAGGAAAATATGGCAACAGTGTTTTTTTTAAGAAAAAAAATGACTGACATGGGCAGGAAGGAATATGGACATGTGTTGTCATTGCAGTGCTGTCCATTGTTTGGGTGGATCAGTTTTATGAATATATCAGGCACCCTACTTACTGTAGATTTAAACAGATAAGCTTCAGGAAAAACGAACAAATAAAGATACGATGACAGCATATGTCCAGTTAGTGTGTGTCGTCTCTTCATTTTTCAAACGCACATTAAAAGATTGTTCCTCCTGCATATCCCATTTCTTTTAATTGCTACAGTTGCATTTGACAGTACAACACTGTAGGAATACCCAGTATTTGCATCCTCACTGACATACGCCAGCTGAGTTTTTAAGGGGGGTCTGAAAAAAAAAACCTTTGCACAGGCATCTTCACTCCTTCTTGGAGGGCTTCAATCCCCTTTTTGGGTGAATGGAACTGGAAATTATACGTGATCAAAGTTCAAGGCAATGCCCATGTAACAATATCACTGTATCATGTAACAATGCATTGTTTGATGCAGGTGACAAATTCGAGTCTGTATCAGACTGAGTAACCTTTTAGGCTGAGGCCATAGTTGTTATTTGACTGTGCAGACATGACTGGACTTAAGTGGACAGCTTATTTTATTCCAGATGTCTGTTCGCCGCCTCCACCGATCTTACTCGGAGACAGCAGAAATGATCATGTCAGCAGTGCACAGAATGAGTGAAGAACCAGACCTCATCGCTGACTCATCAAAGGTGAGGGGCTGCTGTTCACTTTGTGAAGTCTGCTTGTGACAGAGTTTGGGAAGCATACTTCTGTGACACTGCAGTGTTTTGAAATGTGATTTGAAGAGAACATAAAACACTATTTGTGGCAAAACAACAACAACAAAAAAAGAAGAAAAAAAAGGATTGTTTCTTCTTCCACCCCTGACAAGAAAAGAAAAGTGTAAATAACTAATGTTTCTTCTTCCACCCCTGACAAGAAAAGGAAAGTGTAAATAACTACTATATGTCTGGAACAGGCTATGCCGGAAGTCAGTTTATTTCTTCACAATATGTTTATTTACATTCACTGGAGGAACTGAAAATGTAATAAAGTGAACAAGTGGATGTGAAAAGTGAATGACCTGACACTGTATTGGTTGTTGCAGCCACATGTTCTGCCCATGGTGAATGGCAAACATCAAGACCTGAAGTCTATATCACCAGAAACGGTGAGGTTTCTACTGTTTTATGTATTGGAACATGTGCTTGTATTGATGTTTTTCATTGTCATTTGCATTTTCTTGTCATAGTGCTAAGGTAAAAGTATGAATTTTACATTCACCATTGCAAACAAAAAAAACAAAAAAAACAACTATGTATTATAGAGACAGTAGAAAATGAAAACATAGTCTTTGAAGCTTGAGTGGTAGGTCTGCAGAGATGCCAACTGTTACGATTTCGCCGTATTTTATTGTGGTTGACGGCAGTTTGTTCTGACATTGCGCCAACATCAAAATTGTTCCGATGAGTTTCATTTTTGACTACATAGCATGGTCACATGCTTTCCTGTCATAAGATTACCCAGGCACTATAGACTTATCAATCACGAGGCCAGGGCAGTCACTACTAACCTTGGTCTCACATGATGAAGCTTAGCTAATCGTGTGCGTGCTTACATTGAAACAGCATTGAGTGGATCAATCAGCTTCATTGTTTGCCCGAACAAGAGAGAACATGACTGAATCAAGTTGCATCTCGGTCAAACGATGTCTGTGCCTGTTTCTGATGTGGCCTGGAGTCCAGTGTTCCTACCAATTTCAAAATGTACCTACCAAATTTCCTGATTGTTCCTACAAACACTTGACAGGGGTTCGCATCTCTGGGTCTGTGAAAATGCTCAGTTTATAGATGTAGACATTTAATTTTAAAAAGTTTTGAATTCTATGTTGACACTAAAGATACCTGCCTAAGAATTCCATTTGTTTCATTCCAGTAGTGTCTGAAACCAAGAAAGGATTCTTTTGTCAGTCAGGAGACAGAGTTTGTATTCTGTAATGATGATGGCAGATTATGTTTGGTTTTATTTGTACTGGTAAGGATTATAAATATTAAGATTTCCCCTTTCTTGGTGTTTTCACTGTTTTGGATTGCATTGTTATATGGTTCTCTCACGCATTTTCTATCTGTGATAGTTTGTCATTAATATGATGTGTGTGCTGATGTTTGTCAGCTGTCCATGTTGATGAGTGGGGAGTATGCAGACCAGGTGGAAGAGTTCCACATCATTGACTGCAGATTTCCATATGAGTTTGAGGGAGGACACATAAAGGTGAGAGACATTCCTCTCAATCATTCCTCTAAGCCATAGTGGAAGTGTGATGTTGGATAAGAGGCCAACCTTATAGTTGTACAGGTTGACAATAAATGGCTTATGTAATTATTCTGTCATTGATAATGTGGGAACTGTTTTCTCTCTTCTTTCTGTCACAGTCTCTCTGTCTTACTCCCCTGATAACTGTATGAATGTAAATATAACTGTTACTTTGTATTCCTGTGTTGTTCAAATGCTTGTTTTGTCATCTGTTGTCTGTGTGCTGTGTGCATGGAACAGTCAGTAACACAGCTAGGTTTGGGGTGGTGATTTTCAGAACGCTCTCAACATTTGGTCACCGGATGCTTTGCTGGAGGAATACCTGAAGAACCCCAAGAGATCCCAGGACCCCAATAAACGCTTCCTGCTGGTGTTCCACTGTGAATTCTCTTCAGAAAGAGGTCCCAAACTGTGAGTGATACTGACTGACACAGACATGGTGTGGGTGTGAAGTGTTAGGGTTGGAAATTATCGGCTGGTTATTGATGGGCGCAATAGTCGAGTGGTTAAAGTGTTGGACTTTTAATCTGAGGGTCCTGGGTTTGAATCACGGTGACGGCGCCTGGTTGGTAAAGGGTGAATTCAATTGTGAGTATTATCCCTATACAGCTGTGCCTGGGGGACGTTATCTAAGGCAGGACAAGATAAGCAGCAGTGAAGATCCCTAATGGCCGCCTGATGTGACATGGGCACTGAAATGAGAGATTACCTTCATTAACCCCTAGGCTGCCTATATGACGAGATAAATCGTCATGGCAGGCATGTACGCTTCGCTGCCACAATGACGAGATAACTCGTCATCGAAATATTCTGACTTTTCCCTGCTTTGCGTTCAGTTCGTTGACAAAAATGCTGGTAGCTTTAGTTTGGGGAATCTTTCTGGATTCTATTCATAGCTAGAAACCCCATTTACATCATGAGGCAGTCCTTTATTTGAACGTTTTGGTTGGGTTACTGTTCCAGTGTTTGCCTGGCTCCTCTCCTCGCTCGCTGTACAAAATGTGGGACTGACGCCGTGCTCAAGACATACGATTGTAGCGAACTAAATCAACCAAGATTGCTTTCTTTTGCTGATGCTCAGAAAGAATTGAAGTGTAAACTCGAAGAAGACAGTAATGAACATTTATAGGACGATTTGATAGAAAATAAAGGAGCAATCAAGAGAGTGGCCAAGATACGACTATCAGTGAGTGATGCTGGCTGTGCAAACCTTAGCAGACAACAGAAAGTGACTGAATTATTAGCAAGACAGTGTGAGTGATTTTCTTGGCACTCAGCCAACGCGGTCTGATGAGAACTGGATAAAGTGACCGTGTGAGAGGGGTGAAGAGGAGGGGGGTGGAGACTGAGGGGGCGTGGCCTCTCATCCACATTATCACTTTGAGAAGTCACAATGCATTGAATATCTATCTCTTTTTTTTTTTTTTTTTTTTTTTTTATTGTGGTTGTTCTCGTTTGATTTTGTGTATGCAGATATCCATTTGCCCAGAAAATATGATATTTTAGTGCAAATTACCTGACTAATGTTAGTAATGAACAAGTTGAAAATGTGACAAAAAACAAAACTCTGATTTCAAAACAGCATGTCACTAAAAATATATAAAATGGAAAAACATCATGTGCTTTGTGTTCTTTATTCATTTACCTTTCAGAAAATATATACTTTTATGGGTCTTTCTCCAATAACAAAGAGCACAGAATTTTTTGAAAATTTATACCCGTTTTTTGTGAAAAAAAACCCCTGGCAAATAGATTTCACTTCAATCTTATTTTCCTGGCAGCGAATGGGTTAAGATAAGACAAGCATCCCCAACAATTCACACCAATGAATAAATACAAACAGTAGACACGTGAAGCAGACACATCTCTGGTTTATTTATTTATTTTTGTAGTTAGTGACAGACATTGATCATTCAAGGACTGAAAAGTGTTAATGTGGTTAGAAGGGAACGTTGAAAGTGAAGATGAGTGAACAGTATATTGCTGTAACGGAATTGTACCTGAATTGTTGTGGAGACAAAAGGGGTCATTTTTGTCTGAATCTTCAAATTAGATTGTCACATGACCCTATAAGCCATTAACATGATGTTTTTGGAGGTCATTTCGGTATTCACAAGGACACATTTTTGTTTGAAAGTGATAAACTACAATTTACTGGCTGTGCATGTTAGACTTTGAGAAATAAAGAATTAGAATTTGAGAAATTAAAAAAAACAAACATGGGTGACCATTGACAGTTATTAAAAAAATCTTTGTAAAACTAAACACATTCTCACTCACATTCGCAAACATGATTTTTCATAGATAGAAGAATGTGCAAATTCTCTCTCTCTCTCTCTCTCTCCCTCTCCCCCTCTCTCTCTCTTTCTCTCAAACATCCACATGAGTACATACACCTGCAAACACACATACATACACATGAACACACTATGCACGGTGTGCATATTATCATTTCACCCACACAGCGGCATTTCACCCACACAGTGGCATATTTTATACAAATATATCATGTACTTGCACAGAACGTGTGTACATGCCTACACACTTGCAAACTTTTATGTTCTGTTCAGCATGTACGTATGTGAAATAATAATAATAATAATAATACATAGTTTTTCTATGGTGCGATATCCACCACCAATGCTGCTCAAAGCGCCTTACATCATCCAGTAGATTATAAATATGCCTTAAAAAACACATCAACCGCTATCTCACAATGGAAAACAACCAGTGTTCATATGAATGAAAAAGCACACTTAAGAGATGAATCAGATTATAAAAGCTATGAAGTAAATAAGGCTTAGATTGAAACAAAATGCATTTCATAGAAGTAGAATTAGAACACACACACACCCACACGCGCACCCACACACTCACACACGCGCGCACCCGCACACACGCGCACCCACACACACACGCGTGCACACACACCCACACGCACACACACACAACACACACACACACAACACAACACAACACAACGAGGTAGAGAGTTCCCCACTTGAGGAACCTGAGCTCTTAAAGACATATTTTCAGCGCATTTCAGATTAGTCCTTGGAACTTTAAGCAGCTTTTCAGAACTGGATCTTAATGTTCTGTGCGGTTCATATGTTTCCAATACAGAGGAGAGATACAATGGAAGAGACTTGTCAAAATGTTTTAAGGCGAGTGTTGCTAACTTGAATGCAGGACTCAGTTGGAAGCCAGTGTAACCGATTCAGCAGAGGTGTAACATGATCAGATTTTGTTTTGGCGAGAACCAGTCGTGCAGAAATAGCAGTGCATATGTGAAATAGCATTGCTGAGTGGAATGCTGAAGAATGCGATGGTGGTTTTCAGGTTCAGATTCCTACGCAGTAAAGATCGTGAGTCCAACAAGGAGTGCTACCCGTTCCTGTACTACCCTGAGATCTACCTCTTGGAGGGTGGCTACAAAGCTTTCTTTGAACACCACAAGGTAGATACCCCAACTTTTCTTTCTATGACTGAACCATCTTGAATTGTTGATGCCTTGGGATATGATAGATTGAGTTACAATTAGGACGTGCTGAATATTTTTGTTTTGTTTTAATTGGATCCCCAAAAAGTGCATTTGAGGAAGTAATTTGCACAGTCAAAATGTTCAGTCTTATCATTAGAGATTGGATAGCTGGCAGAGTTGTGCAGCATAAAAGGCAAAAGATTTTGTCATGTATTGAAAAGAAATTAGTTTTCAAATGAAACATACATACAGTTATTAAGCTCTCGTAGTTGATTATTGACGTCTCTCTTCGTGCTATGGTAAATGAAAGTCACAAAGTGTACAGAACAGCTGTGTGCTTCAAAGCCTAAGCCTTTGTGGTGTATGTGCACATGCAACAGACAAATGTCTTTGAAGAATGTCTTAGTTTGTGACAGAGCAGAAAAATATTCTACTCCAAGCCTTCAGACCCTGTGAGGCATTACTTTTTCTTTCTCTTGAATGGGACTGTTTGTGAGTGATGCAGTGTGTAGCTGGAATTGTGTCTGTTTGGATATTATTCATTCACTTATTTTATTTAAAGATGACTCATTTACAATCAGTTTTTCTTGTTTTCCAGCACTTGTGTCAGCCTCAAACCTACACTCAGATGCTACACAAAGACTTCTCAGAAGACCTGCGCAAGTTCCGTGCCAAGTCCAAGTCGTGGGCTGGGGAGAAGAATGGCAATCGGCCAGGTCTTCGAAATCTGAAGTTTTAAGTTATATGAAAGGAGAGCCGTTCACAGTGGGTGCATTAGTATAGTCTGTTGCTGTGTTCCTTTTTCTTTCCTTTTTTTTTTTTCCCAGATCAGTTGTATTTCACACAAGAAATTGCTTGATAGTAATGATAAATTGCCTAATAGTAATGAAATTGTCTATAAATGAATTGTTAAAATGATCAGTATTGTATTTTAACAGTTGTATTAGAAAAAGTTGATTAAAAAAAACCCACACAATCAGGACAGATGGAGAATATACCAAGCACATTTGTGACTTGTTTCTTTTCTTTTTTAAAAATTTTCTTTTCTTTTTTTTTCTTTTTTTTTTTTAATAAGTGTTTGTACAACTTGGTTATTTCCCAGGTGGGTTTTGGGATATACTGTAAGTAATTTTTTCTTTGTTTTACGAATATTTTATTTTAAAATCATTTTCTTTTGTTTTGTTTTAATTCTTTTGATTTTTTATTTTATATGTAGCTCTTTTTAGTCAATGTATGAGTGCTGCTAAAAGTGGGAGGCAGCATTTGATGACTGTGTAAATAGTGGTTTGAAAGAGATAAGGATTATTAATGTCATGGAAACGTCTGGTATGTTCTACACTAAGTGCTTGTTTTGTGCCTGACAAGAGCTGTTTTTAAGCCGGTCTTAATCTTTATGTCAACATGGGTGACGAGGGATAAATCATCTGACGGTGGTTTGAACACTTCCTGCTTTGTATGTTCTGTAGGAGATATGAAGTTGTTGTTTTGTAAAGTGGCTTATTAAATTATTGGACAACATCTGGAAGTTAATATATATATGTCATTCAGTGAATAGTTGTTACACAGTAGGAGGTGGATGGGTTGAGTGTTCAGGTATGGATATGGAGTGAGGTTTTAAGATCTGGTTTTGTTTTAATGATGGGTAAATCAGTATGGCTGTATGTATGTGAGTGTCTGATTATCTTTATTATTTCAATTTGTTTGGAAATAATAAGTTCTATTGTTTTTATTGCAGCCAGGACTATTGTGTATCTATATGTGTGTGCATTTCCATGTGCATGTTTTCTGATTTTTTGTTCTGTCTATACTTTGTATGAGTTTATCACTCACATGTAAATCAGGAACCTGAAACATGCAGACTGCTGACATCAAAGTACCTACTGATGCTCATGGAATCAATATTTCTATATAGATTTAATTATTTTTTTCTATTCTATTTTTTGGTGGAACTTTTTAAATCATTTCCACTGGCAGAGACGCATCTTCATTCTTTGAAAAGATAAAGGGCTCTAAAGATAAATTTCTGTCATTCAGAATGGATACTGAAAGGAGTTTCTGTCATTGGAAATGGACTCTGAAAGGAATTAATTGATGTAAAGTGCTGGGTCCAGTTGAAAACTAGTCAAAGTTATGCTTGCTGTGTTTGCTGAAAGTGAATCTGTATGCTGTGCACGGATGAGAGAAGTCGGGACTGATGTGGAATCATGTCCTATCTGTTCATGTCGGAGTGACACATCCATTCCCCTGTTCCTCCTTCCCTGCATTCCACTGCCGAACAAACACCAAACGCTGCACTGGAGACTGGGTTTTTCAGATGCACAAGTATGGAAAGCTTTGCTTCCATTGTCTGCTCCAGTCTGAGGCAGCTGCTGCAGGCTCTGGAAAGGCAGCCTTTGAATGTGCTCTGCTACATCTCTTAGCTGTAACTGTCTACTGTGTCTCATGGAGATTATTAGCAAATTATATGCCTGAGGTCATCATTTTGCATTTCACTTTTTCTGATACATTACCTTTTTTTTCTTTGTGAAAATTCTGCTTCAGAGATAAAATGTCTATATAGCTACAACTACTGCTCTTAGCTGTCTCATTTAAAACCAGGTGATTGTTACTGTTGTCTGCTTTGTGCTGAGTTGTGTTATCTGTTGGCATTGAAAAGAGGGAATATCTTGTCTGAGCCGAGAAATGGTTTTAAGAGTGATTATTCTTTTTTCCCCTCAGTTGGTTTTATAATTTTAATCAGTTTTCTTTCAAAATTGGTTTTTAATTCCATGAAAACTTTTGAAAATTTTAATTGATAATTGAATTTCTTCAAAAATTATTTTTAACAGAGCATAACAGGTTGTCTTTACAGTGGAAATGTACATGCAGAGCAAGAACCCATTTCACTCAGTACAAAAAGATATGTTGATGGTGAGAAATATTCAAATAATCATTCCTTTTTTACCAAATGATTTTGTGTTGTTTTTGTTTTGTATAATCCAGTTAAGTCTTTTTCATTTGTCACCTTATCAGTCTAATATCATCATCTTAGATGAACAGACTATAAATAAATAAACGAACGATCATTTGTCACCTCTGAATTTTCAGTTTATATTGTTCGCTGTCTTAGATGAACTTATTTTTAACATATCGTCAAGTATCTTTATGATACAACATTCATATCATGTGGGGATTTATTATATATTTTCATATAAAAGATAGAAAAAAAAGTACCTTCTCAGGGCAGTGTCTTGTAAAGCTGAAAAAAGTCTGCATTGGAATCCTGAAACATTATTGGGTCTTTGAAGATATGCAACAAGTTCATTGTGAGCAGCTTTAAGGTGCTAAGTCGGTGTTCTGGTTTTATTTTCCACTTTTAGTGTACACTGCCATTATGTAATTTTTGCATTTCTTTTTAATTGTCTCAGAATTGTTTCAGACTGCTTCTTTGCAGGCTCTTAGTTCATATATCATGTGTCACGCTGTGTGTGGAGGGGTTGATGTGTGTAAGGTGCATTGCAGAACAGTAGCGTTTAGTCAGCAAAGAACAGTAACTGATTCCCCTGGAGAAATAATCCATCATTTAGGGTAGTATGGGTAACTGTGAACAGCGTGTAATTGTGAACAATTAATTTCCCACCCCACTAAGAAGCGTTCTTAACGGTTGCATTTCACAATTTAACGTCTGCTTCGACCTTTTTTAATACTGGAATGAATATCCCTTTCAAAGAACCAGTCAAACATCAGCCATTTCTGGCTGTTTCCGCGCTCTTTATTCTCTTTGCTCATCACTGCCGACCAAGGTTACAAACGTGCTCTCAAAATCCTAAAATCAAGGGAAACAAGTTGTAGGACTTGAACTTTGACACAGTTTGAAATAGTTGATTTGATCAGATTTGTTGAATACACATTACCAGTGCAGGGAGAATTTAAAAAAGCATATTGTTGACAGATCAGAATGTCAGTTTTGACAGGAATCTGCAAAATAGTGTCATTTGCAATAAGACCTTGGATATTTTGACGCGAGTCTTATTTTCGAACGATGCTGCACAGTTACGAGCTCTCTCAAAAGGGTGTGTTTGTGTGCGGTGTGGAGTATGTTTGTTAAAATATCTTTTTGCGTGTTTGTGTGCATGTGTGATAAAAACCAACAATACAGCAGTCTGGTGCGATATTCCAATGATATGTTTTGTCAAATGAGTTAAAGACCTGCTTCTGTCTTAATTGTCTACATGTACCCAAAGCCATCGTTAGCAATTCGACTTGCCCATTCGCATTTACCCTCAGGCACCCTTGTTATTTCAAACATCAACAAAACATTGAAAAGAATTAACAGATGAACATTTCTTGGTGCAACCAATCGTAGAAAGCCTTCAAAAACAAAAGAACTATGTTTGACTGTCATACGACATGTTATCTTCACAGTACACATGTTGAGCTGGTCGCTTCGACTGGATTGTTTGCAATTAGGCATACCTACCCTATGTGTTAAAAATTCTTCTTGGTATATCTGAACGATTTTTGGGGAAAACTAGTGTTTCATAAAGAAAATGCTTTTACATGTGAGGATAATTTGGTGTTTGTTGATGGGTGTTATAATGCTTACTGGTGTGGGACATTTTCTTCAGTTGGTGGACATTGTGATGTGCACTTCTGGGGCTTTGTGAAGTCTCATGGTACACTAGAATACACATACACTTTAATGCACTTGAATTTAAAACATTTTTGTTAGCGTTATGTAGAGTAGAATGCTGGTTGATTTACTGTGTATCGAAAACATTATTTTTGAAATTTCTCTGCTGTGACTTTGTAGAATATTTTATGTTTGCGTGTATTTATTTATTTGATTATTTATTTGAGTGTGAGAGTGCAGTACATGTGTTCACAAAATCTAGGAATAAACTGAAAATATCTGCAATATTTGATAAAAAGATTGACATCAACTGCTGTTATCATGACAGCACAGAGCAGTATAACATCTGATGGGGCAATGAGGTACCAAAGCGTTCATCATAATTGATGTGAGAGGTGTTTTCATGTCCATTAAATTGGTTTTCATTTTGATATCCAAGTCATATCACTATAAAAGTATATGGCATCAGACTGTAATTTGGATTACAGTCCAGTTGTATGTGCATGCATGTGAATATGTCATTCACTTTTTTCTCTGTTGTATGACTATGTTTGATGTTAAATTATCGGTCAAATGGATTTCATGTTTTGTCGGAATATAATTGCTTTGCTTCTGTTCTTATTTCCTTTTTATTCCCAGCTTGACTGTGTTTGATGTTAAATTATCCGTCATAAATATATATATCAGTTCACATTTAATCTCTTTAATTTCATTCTTATTTCATGTGTTTTCCCCAGTGTGATTATAACTGTTAAATTGTCAGTCATCTTTAGTTGTTTGTTAAATTGTGTCAGTCATATTGAAAATGTATATTGATATAATTATTTTACTTTTGTTCTTGTTTCCTGTGCTTGTTTTTGTTCCTTTGGAATTCAGTCCTGTATTTTCTGACCCTCAGAGGGTGTGTGAACTCTTCTGTCACTTCAGTGTATGTCTTATGACTGCCATGACTCATGTTTCTGCCCTGATTAAGGGGCACCAGACAGTTATGTTAGGAGTGTGAAAAGCATTTTGATGTGGAGTGATTGAGATTATAACAAGATATTTTATGATGTGTTTTAGATATCCTATCTTAACAAAATACCAGAAAGTAGCATTCCTGACGCACACGGCAGAAAGCCAGTTGACAGCTGATGTAAGCTGTCTTCTGTCTGTTGTGGTGTGATTGTTCTATTTGCTCACTTGTTTTCTTGCTCCACTGTCCACTTTATTTCTGTGACTGTTCTTTGTGAAAGATGTGTGTGTTAACGAGTTAAGTACAGTGGCCTTTCCAGTGTGTATGAGCAGAGGATGTTATGAGACGTGCGCCCTTTGATATATGGACTCATGTAAGGCAGAGTGGAACAACCTTCACTCTAGTTTGTGGTATCACCTTTGTAGTGAATGTTGGCTGTTTTTTTTGTCACGACTGACTGAAAGATCATTGTTCATTCTGTATCACACCAGCTGAAGTTGTATCTCTCATTTGCGGTCAGACTTGAATCATAACTGAAATAGGTTTGTCACAAAAAAAACAACTGTTCTCTATTTTTATGAGAAAATGGTTTGAAGAGACTTCTGAAGCCCACTGTGATAAGTAAGAACAGAAATAAGTAGGTACACTAAACAGTCATGTATCATAAGATCAGCAAATGTGATGTTTGTTCAGTGATAGACACTTGACTTTTCAGTGTCAGAATACTGGAAGAATGACTGATTATCTGTAAAGTGCAGGTAGTGTAGTTGTATAGTGTACAGTTCCATTTCAGGAGACAGATGTGATCTAACATTGAAGATACATGTGATGCTAACCACAAGATGTTTTAACTAAATGATGTATTATATAGTTTTGACACCTGGCAGTGAGAGTTCAATGTTGAAGGGCCATTGCATGTAACCTGGATTAGAGGTTGATACTGAAAGCTCCAGAAGGCTTTTGGCATACACTGAGGACTACCCCGACTGTTCACTTGAAGTGAAATGCCACCATTTTGAGCACAGGGAAAATGTTTTACAGTCTTTCTTGCTTCTTGGCAGTGTATTGGGATACCTTCTGTTTCTTTCCTTTTTTTTTTTCACCAGTCAGGACAATAAATGTCAGTAGTATCTTTTTTATGTCATGTATTCTGTGATTTTTGTATTTGATGACCGAGTGATTTGAGGCAACTGTCAAGAGTGTGGCTGTCAGTTATGAACAGTGTGTGTGTGTGTAGCATGTCTTGATCATTGTACTGAATGGGTTATCTCAGTCAGTACTCCATAAAAACATTTTCCCATTCTTTCAACCAGTCCACAATCTTGCATACATAAAAGAAGAGCAGCAAAGCATATTTTTTCCACAATCTTGCATACATAAAAGAAGAGCAGCAAAGCATATTTTTTCCATCTTTTATTTCCATTACAGCTTTATATATGTCTCCAATACAGTCATTTTCTTTTGCATTCTTGGTGATGTAATATTGTTTCTACAAGTGCATCTTTCTACGCAGACACAAAGGAAAAAGCTCGACCACCATGAAAGTTTAGTTGAGGCCAACATACATACACACACAATATTGATCAAGGCAGCCAGAAAGATGCAGAGGTAGTTCAATATAGTTGTTTTGCGTCCAGAATAACTTGTAAATAAAGTGTACTGAAATGTTCACAAAAACTATTTTAAAAAAAACAAAAAAAACACCACCTTTTAACCTGAAATACCACTTCACGTCAATAAGACATGGAACTGGTTTGTTGGTTTGGATTTAAATTCTTCATATATATTTATTGTAGTAGTTTCTTTTTATGTGCAGAAGGCAGTATTCTGCAAAATATACACACTTTGTGAGTGATTCAAACAGAAAACTGATCATTTATTTCATAATTTTTCATTAAAACGTGTACAGATGTTACTTTGAAAAACATTTCTTTAAATGTTGAGCAAGCTTTTTGACTGGCCAGCTCATGTTTCTTTGAACTTCTTTAACTTGGGCTAATTACTCATGGTTTTCGAATAATGAAACATGCAATGTAAAAAAAACAAAAAAAAACAAAACAACCCAATTAATTGCCAACAACTTCCTGTTTGAGATAAATTAGAACACTATCTTAAAAGTATTCTCTTTTTTTCACAGCACATTTTCCTTCCAACAAACACCAGTGGTACAATAACTGCATACATAAGCTTGGGAGAGTAACAGGGGCTTCATGCTTCAAGTACACAGACATGCACAAATAAAGTGAATGTGCTTTGCCTACAGATCATGAAAAGAGAAAACAAAACAGGAATCAACACCAAAGAAAACCTGCACTAGGACTGGAGAACAAGCACAATGGAAGCTGTTCAAATTATGGTATACAATTTCAATAGATTTTTTTTCTCTTCTCACTAATGCACACAGACACACTTGCAAACATTCACAGCATATGTCACAATCAGACTTTATCTGTGTGCACACAAACACATGCATGCAGGCATACGTTTCTCTTTTCTCCTTGGAATTTGATGCATATTTTTAATATTATTTGTTATTTCACCTGAATTCTGGCCAGTCTGATTGCTGAAGTTGTGACAGACAATTTTCAATAATGTAGCATAGCGTACAAATGGTATCTCCACCTTTGAATTTCCCAACACAAGTCGTGCAAACGCGCTCAAAGCTGTATTAGTTCAATACCATCAGGTTTGATGCCTTTCAAAGTTTCACTGAAGAGAATATGAACTAAAGATTTGGAGGAAAAGAATATATATATATATATAAATTAAACCAATGGCGTGAACTTGCCAGAATAGCACAACAATGTCTGCTAATTTCAAGATTAAAAAAGATACAATGATAAGATGCTAACACACTAACAACCACCAAAAAAGAAGAAAACCCCCCAAACAAACAGATTTATCAATAGAAATATTCAGAAATTTAAATCTAGGCACAGTACCTGCTTCTGCTGAGGAGCAAGACTGAGCCTGAAAGTTGTGTAAGGATTTGAAGATGAGGACGGATATCCCTGGACAGGCAAGACATGGCCCAACTCGGGTAAAGACCTACTCCTTTACAGCCAAGAAAAGGCCAGACACGGCAAACACACTGGCTGTAGCCTGCACCAGTGTGACACCATGCAGCGCAAAATGCAGTGTGTTCATCTATCATCCCAACTGCCCTGACCTTCATGCCACTTACCTTGCACAGCCATTCCTAGACAGGGACAGACTCCAGGTGTAAAAAGTTAATTCAATAATCCAGTGCAAATCTTTCCTTAAACATTTTTTGTTGCATAACGAATGCTTCATATTCATTTGATTCAATTTCTTTTTTTCTTTTTTATTAAATGTAAGAAAGTGTGATGACAGATCATAAGCATATTTTAAGTAATGCCTTCGGTTTTGGAAAGAAACCAGAAAAGGGACGAAGAAAAAAAAGATCAGGTATGTTATGGTGAGGTCCCACTGTACATTGTCAGGTAAAGCTATGTGCAGGCTGCTGTACAGGTTTGAAGCAATAACAAAAGCCACGAAAGAAGACAAATCTGAATCAACAAGAGAAACAAAGAATTCGCAAAAGGAGAGAACTGTACAAAAAAAGAAAACACCAAACTCCCAACCCAACTCAGAACTGGCAAAAAATAGAATGACACTTGAATACAAATAAATCCATCAACAAAAATAATGCCATCCAGGTACAACAGACAACAAGTCCCATTGAAACACGAGTCATACATTTCTGTTTCTGTAGTTTAAAAAAACCCAAAACAAAACATCCACAAACAAGAAAGCACAACATTGTGATGACAACAGGTTTACTGTATGTACATTATGAGCAAATGGTCCGAAGAAGAGATGTCTGCCACTGCAAGAAAAGGATGCCAGACCAGAAGAGCACCAAAGACATTGCAATGCGAAGAGATTTTTGGACCAACAGCCTTGCCGATAGCTCACCATTCTGGTATTATGAACTGGAAAAAGTATGCATAACAGATGGGGAGTTGTAAGAAAGTGCCACATATATTCATCACTGTAATTCTGTCGTCAACATAAAGGGTGCAGGACAGACAGGGAAAAAGCTAGAGAAAAATTTCCATTTGTACAGTACTCTGTAGCATTTCCTTCTATTTATGGATGCAGTCAAATAAGCTGCTGAGAGTGACATTTCAACGGAAGAACTGATGATTCCAAATGTGATTCATTTCAACAAACTTCTATTAAAAAAACAACAAAACAAAACAAAACAAACAAAACAAACAACCTGTGGGTGAGAGGTCGGGAATGGGGGTTACGCAATTCCATCAATATGAACTTGAACATCTTTGACAAAACTGGCGGTTGCAGGTTAATTTGGAAAGGGCAGGAATAACAGGAAGAGGTGAGAACCAACAATTATGGTTACATACACAAATGCATGACACAGCTATTTACAGGTCATTAGATCAAACACTTCTGTCATATTTACATGGGGATATTTACATGCACCAAGGAATCAATGTTGTCTTCACTTATGTATTCAAATTAGTTGCATGAACACAAGAGACTTAATGATGGGAAGAACTAAAAACAGTGGCAGTCTGAAGTAAAAGAATGCACTTGGCAGTTTGAAGCAACACATCCAACACAGCGAAGTACATACACACATGACATCTGTTTGGAATTAATTCAGGATGGGGATTTGGACTTTTCAGTGGAAATACTAGAATGTTCCAAGTTCTAAACAATCACCTGCTCTCATATATATCTAAGCATGCTGACGAATTTCTGTTGGGTGACTGGGGGGTAGAGGGCTTGGGGGGTGGGGGTGGGGGTCAAGGAGTGACAACAATGTCACTGTCAGTGGGACTCGTCAGAATCAATGACCCAAGGAGATTTTCATGAGGTAGTTTGTGTGATGGAGCCTTCAGAACTTCATTTACAATGGTTTCACTGGCCGTTTCTCCTCAGGTACATACCCAGACTTTCAGAAGATTCACACCAACCCAGAAGATTCATATTGTCATTGACTACTACAACTTCATACAACGGAAGTTTACTCTAGGGCTATAATCAAAAGTCGAATGTAGTGGTTTCGGAGTGTTTCATGTAGGTCTAAGATCTGAGGCAGGTGGGAAATTAAACACAATTAAACATGGACTGAAGGGAATGAAAATGAACAATACAACATGAAACGCGATGAAGTCACAATGACATGTACACCACTGCATACAGCAGGCCCTTCATCAATTCTCACTGGACCTCTGCTGATGTGGCTTCTAGTCCATCAGTTACATTCTAACAGTTGATCAACAATTCACGTCTTGGAATCACCAGTATCTAGAATTCAAGCAGATATGCTGGTAAATAACAGTTAAATCGCATTCAACTTACAAGTAGTGACATTCATAATCAATGTATCATTTTGAATGTGTTTTGGTAAAATCAAACAAAAAATGTTATGCATAAAAGTTGTCTTTGTGCATGACACATTCAGTGAATAATGATGAGTCAATGGATTTCCGTTTACATCTTCACATGCAGAAAGTATTACCAATTAATGAATAATAAGTCATATTAAGTCGAAGTTAATCACTTAATTTAATGATATGAATATTGAGATTAGATGGTTAAGTTTCAATGAAATTCATGTAGGAGTTATTTAATGTGGAAATAAGTGTAAAATGCTGTTAACAGTGATGAAATTGTGAAGGAAACAAAATGTGGAAAAAAAAATCCAGGTTTTTGTAACAATGTGTCCAGCCTAGCATCAACCAATGTTACATTTAGTGTTATGAGCATAACAGCCAGGGTATATAGATCTGTGTATTTGTGGGCAACACAGCAAAAAGCCCAGCTTGATAAAAACGAGAGTTACAATTATCATGGGTTGATGACAGAAAAATACTGACAGAAATTCAATGGCTATGTGTTCAAATTGAAATTTCAAAACAGCACAGGAATACATGTTTAGTAGGTATTAGTATATCAACTTACTTAAGTCTGACGCAGATATACATCACATCATTTAGTGACAAAAACAAAATGCATGTGTCAATGTCTGTGTATGCATGTCTGTGTGTGCATGTGAAATGTGACTGTCAGTGAATGTATGCAACACAACTGAGTGCACTGTTATTTTTATACACCCAAAATTAAGTAAAATGAAAATGTTCAAATACATCTAATTCAAATCCCTCAATTAATCCCCTGCTTCTGACCCATAAAGTCACAATAACCCTGTACCAAAGCGTCACTAGTAAGCCAACACAGGCTTGAAAGATGACAATACAAACTGTACTTAAATACGCAAACACAAAACAAAGTATTCTCCAACTCAGTAAAATAACGCAGTCAAAAAACATTGGCAAAATAGGTACAAAACAGGAAATGAAGCAGTGTTCATGCAAAATGCGTTGCCAGAGCATTGGCCTTAATATTTCTTTCACTGGACCAACAGAGAGGGGGCAGGCACAATGATGGCCTGGGAAAGATACTGAGGGGTCCAGGAAAAGGGCAGACAGGTTTTGCTTCACAAATCGTTTCCACCGTACCATGAAGGGCTGTGCTAAATGTGACCTTGAAGACCGCCATGATGACATATCAGCCCTAAAAAAACAACAACACACACACACTCCAAACTCAGCTACAATCTGCCCAAAATACTGCCAACACAATGCAACCCTTGAGTCACTGTGACCTTCACAACAAGGTAATGCTCAAAACCATACCCACATGTGCACACAGTTCCAAGCATGGTCAATCATATTCATTTCTTATTCTTTCATTTCTTTTTGGAAAAAGGAGAATGAACAGTTTCAGTTTCAGTTTCACTTTCTCAAGGAGGCGTCACTGCGTTCGGACAAATCCATACACGCTACACCACATCTGTTGAGCAGATGCCTGACCAGCAGCATAACCCAACGCGCTTAGTCAGGCCTTGAGTGCATGCTTACATATTTGTGTACCTATGAAAGGGGATTTCATTTTACGTAATTTCGCCAGAGGACAACACTCTCGTTGCCATGGGTTCTTTTTCAGTGCGCCAAGTGCGTGCTGCACACGGGACCTCGGTTTATCGTCTCATCCGAAAGACTAGACGCTCAGTTTGATTTTCCAGTCAAACTTAGGAGAAAGGGCGAGAGCGGGAATCGAACCCACACCCTCACGGACTCTCTGTATTGGCAGCTGAGCGTCTTAACCATTCTGCCACCTTCCTCCTCTGAACAGAAAGCAGGGAATAAAACCACAGCTTGCTAACACCGATCTGGATCATCCACTGCCATAATGGAGAGTTGTTTCTGTTTCACTTTCGTTCATTTTCCTCAATCAATTATTGGCTTATTATCATACATTTATGTGTTGTTATCATTTTTTAATGTTATTATCATCATTATCTTTATCCTTACAAAAAATGAATATGTTGTAACTGAGATACTACAGAGTCCTTTTCCCTGAAAGTTATCTCGAAACCTGACCAATTATATCACACTGTGAAGTCAAGTGAAATTTGATAAATGAAAGAAAGAAAGAAAGTAATTAAAAAAAAAAGAAACAACAAAAAACAAATACATGAACCAAAACCACTTAATACCAAACAAAGCAATAAAAATCAAAGAAATAACACAACTATAAACCCCAAACCATTAAATCAGTCAAAAGAAACAAATCTTTTTTTTCTTTTTAAGATTACAAATTTGCCAACTCTTTGAGCGACAAACAAAAATTTATAAGTTACTGTATATTCACATACTTAATGTCCAAAATAGTGTTATATTTTAAAAGCAACTGACCCCCAAATCAAGTTCAAATAAATAAATAAATGTATTCCACAAAAACAGAACTGATGAGTACAGTGCTTCATGCAGACCTAAATCACAGGAGAAAAAAAAAAAAACATTAAAAAAAATGTTGACGACTCCAAAGTAATAAAAGTCAACTAAAAAAAAAAGATAAGAAAAAATATCACCACGATCTCTTATGTTGTATAGAATGAGTGTAGGCACCTTTAGAGAAGCAAAAGCCAAAAAAAAAAAAAAAAAAAAAAAAAAAAAGGCCATGGATACTTCCCATTCAGGCATCACAAGGGAAAAGGGGAGTACTGCTGTACTGTCGCCAGGGAACACATGGCAAAGAGGGAGCTGGTGTTCCGGTGTTGTTGCTCTTCTGCTCCGCTCTCCTGTTGTTATTCGTTATCAGTCCTCAATCCACCAGCTGACCACACAACCAGCTGTACAACCATCCACAGCCAGACAACATCTGATTTGGATGCACACTTCCGTTCAAAATAAAAACATAACAACAACAACAAAAAAACACACACAAAAAAAAACACACAAAGCAAACCCACTGAAACCAGCCCCCCCCCCCCCCCCCCCCCCGGCCTGAAAAGAAAAAAAAAAATCAACCCTCCATTCTCACACACAAACCAACCCAACAACAAAAGAAGATGGAAAAAAAAAGGCTTCCTGACTCTTGCTATAAACACACACACACACACACACACAAAAAAAAAAAAAAAAAGGAAAGAAATTAATCTTGCATACAAGAATCTGTTCCTGTCACATCACCAGTTATCTCCAGATGGAGATGAAGAAAACTGCTGAGACTGACCGGAACAGACTTTTGCTGTATAAAAAAAAAGTCATTTATTAAAAAAAGTTATTCATTTGCTTAGGGTTCTGGTAAATGACAATTCATGAACCATGGCCGTCATTACCACACAGGGCAATGAACCTTGGCCACCATTACGATAAAGTGCAATGAACCATGGGCCATCACTCATGCACTGAGCAATGAATCATGGCCATAATCACCACACCACGCATGGCAATGACATGCTGTCATGACAAAAGTCTTCTACCCAATAAGGGCTAAATAAATAAATATCCTCGCGCCCCCCCCCCCCCGCTCCCCTCCCCGCCCACATCCCCCCCCCCCACACACACTCATGTACATACGTCTACATAAGCATGTGAACATTACATATACGCTCCATTCATATGCCATTCAAGCACACCCTTATGGACATTTGAACGGTTATGTCACCCCTCCATATTCACAGGAACCACCACCCCCACCTAAAGATCACCACAAATGGATTCATAAACAAGCAAACGTTCTAGCTTCAAAACCCACAAATCGATTCACAAACAAGCAAAAGTTCTAGCTTCAACGTGCCAGTTCCAGAAAACAAGTTGATGACACACCCACTCAGTTGAGAAGCTTCTGGTAGAGCCAGCACACTTCTTGTCCTCAGTCTTACACAATATGAAACACTTTGGAAGCCAAACAAGGCAGCAAAGTCTGATTCTCTGCCTACTTATTGTTATGGAAGAAAAAATATAACATTATGTTTTTTTTTTATTTCACAACAAATAACACAAATACTTTTTTTGTTCCCCCCACTCCCTCCCTGTTTCTGCCTGCAATAAAACAAACACTGTCTGAAAGTCCTTCCCCTGCTGTGTGGTGTGGTGGCCATGTGTCATGGAAACCAATGGGAGACAACAACAACAACGTAGGCAAAGACAAGGATGAAGCAGGAGGGGGAAAAAAAAGCTGCCAGAAAAAAAACAAACACAAAACACAGCCACATTCACCACAATGATGACAAGATCTGAAACCCTTTCCCTGGAGTAGGGTGGGGGTGGGGTGGGGTCTAAAAAAAAAATCTGCTGGACTGAAACAACGCTCCTGGCAGGAAGGGTCCTTGACCGAAAACACACACACACACACAAAAGAAGAAAAAAAAAGAAAAGAAAATGAATGAACAGTCAGGGAACGTAATGCTTCGATGGACAGATGAATTATTCTTCTCAAAAGTCCAGAAGGTTGGGGTCTGCACATCACTGACTGACAAGACTTATCCAAGTTAGCAGCACACCAGCACGCTGTCCTGATGACAACATGCCAGAGCAGACCCTGCCTTGGATGGACACACCACACAGGGAGAGGATTCATCACTCTGTTTCACCCACGCTGTCCCAGTGTGAACAGCTGTTGCCCAACCCATTCTTGGCCTGTGTTGACATCTTTTTTTAAATTCTATTTTTTTATGTTGCTGTATGGGTCAGGCTTTCATGATGTGCCCTCTGCATGCAGAGTGTGTGTGTGTCATAAGTCAGTGTGTAGTGCACATTCACACCTGATTGTGATTCTGTGTGTGTGTGTGTGTGTGTGTGTGTGCGAGTGTCTGTCAAATGTTTCTCAATATGCACTTTCATCAGTGTTTTCTTCATTTCTCATGTTGACTAACGCATCCTTGGTTGTCTGTAGTGGTGCTGCATAATGTGTTAGATGTGGTCGTGGCCTTCATGAGGTTTGAGTTGTGTCCTTTGTGTGTTGGTTGTTCTGAATGGATGCTAAACGTGGACGTGGTATTCACGAGGCTGGAGTTGAGTTGATAATTCTGACCGGATGTTAGATGTGGTCACGGATTTTTAAAAATGTCGTAGTTGTGTTGATTATTCTGATTGGATGTTAGACATGGTCGTGGTCTCCACAAGGTTTGAGAAGTGTCGATTATCTGACTGGACGTGGTCAGACCGAGGTCTTCATAAGGTTTGTGTCGAATATTCTGATTGGATGTTAGACGTGGTCAGGTCGTGGTCTTCACAAGGTTTCAGATGTGCCGATTAGTCTGACTGGGTGTTCCCTACCGGGGCAGCAGCGTCAGCACGACACACTGGGCATGTGCGGTTTGTCTGGAACAGAAATCAGGAATGGTGCACACCTCTGATATACATGTAAAAGAAAAAAGTAAATAAAAAATCAAACAACAACAACAAAAAATGCTGCTGTACTTTGTGCACACACACACACTACACACACATACATGGCACCCACACACACACACATTTACACACACACACAAAAATGTACAACCCCCCGCCCCCCACGCCCCCCCTGAGACACACACACACAAACAAGAACAAACACACACACATACCACACCACTCTACACACACCCACACACCTTGAGCCACTTGTCCACACACTTGGCGTGGAACTCGTGCAGACAGGGCAGGATGCGCAGGAGCTGGCGGCTCTCAAAGTCACACATGCACACGACGCAGGAGGTCTGGTCCATGTCGTTGCGACGCACCTCGCTGTTGAAGCGGTAGCAGGGCAGCTGCTCGATCTCCATCTTAGTCAGGCCCCGTGGCTTGGCTTCACCCAGCCGCTCTGCCAGGTTCAGTAAGGCCTGAAATCCAACCCCAATTGTTACTTACGTCAAACGCCTCACAGACTTACACATAACTACACAAACACACACACACCTGAAATCCAACCCCAATTGTTACTTATGTCAAATGCCTCACAGACGTACACATACCTACACAAACACACACACACCTGAAATCCAACCCCAATTGTTATGTCAAACGCCTCACAGACTTGCACATAACTACACACACACACACATACAAACACATGTACTGTAAAACTACCTTGTAAACACCCAGCATTACATGCCTTGCAGACTTACACATAACTACACACACACATGCAAACAGTACTGTAAAACTAACTTGTAAACACACAGTATCTAGTAAACGTCCATTCCCTCAGGTTAAAAACTGTGCATATGGTAAAATTCCTTATACACTCCCACCCACCTCTTCGAAAAAACAGGAAAACAAAATTACCATGAACTGATGTTAATACAGTTTGCTGTTTGTGACTGTGTTGCCTTACAAAGCAGTGCACATTTAGATCTGGAGATAAAACACCTACACGTGATGTCAATGTGTTCTTGAAAACCAAGAGAAAGCATGGGGTTTTTCCATGATGCAGTGTCTTGTTTCAGTGGCTAGCGTCTTGCTCTCACTCCCTGTCTCTACCTCTTTCAAACACACACACATTAAGCGTGTATGTGCACAGAAAAATTGGAAAGTCTGGTACAGAAACACATTCATCACACATTTGAACAGTTAAGGAATGACTGCTAGCTGTGCTGTTAGACAAGCAAAATCAAGTGACCTCTTTCAAACGCTCTCTGTATCAATTCACTTCTTACACAGTGTGTGGTGTGTATAATATGTCAGTGTGTGTTAGGGCATGCAGGTGAGTGTCTGTGTGACGATGAGCAGTGTGTTCCCAGGCTGGGGGGCAGCTCACCTCATAGTTCTCTTGCTCACTGGCCTCGTCAGTGGGGTCACGGGTCAAGTGCGTCATTGGCTGGTTACCCAGCATGGCCCTGTGGAGACACACACACACACACACGTTACACACATCACCAACCTGCCTGCACTGAGCGCTTAATCCATGTCAGTTTGTTGGCTTACATAATCAAGAACATACCCAGCATGCACATCTCTGAAATCAGTATGGCTGCCTACATGGTGGGGGGAGAAATGGTCATGGACACAAAAGCCCAATTGTACATAAGTGAACTTGAGAGCTGCAGCCCATGAATACAGAAGATAAAGAAGATTCTATCCACATGATAAATGTGTATTGAACAACAGTCACGTGCTGTGTAAAAACCAACACATTTAGAAAAATGATGACGGAAGAAAAAAAAGAAAAGAAACGAAAGTCTTCCATGGATGCTGAGACAGCCATGCACATTTGCAGAACTTGAACGCATCCTCTGATTTTTCCTATAAAAAAAAAATAAATAAAAATAAAAATAAATAAATAAATTTTAAAAAAACCAAAAAAACCCACACTTACAGGAACTGCAGGAGGAATCCTGAAGGGTAGGTGGGCGGTGCCGGCATAGAACTGCGTAAACGACCCCGAGATGCAGGGGGGCGGCGGCTGAACATTCTCGAGTATGGATTCTGCAATGAGATAAATATATCCTCATGCCTTTTCAAGTTCAACTAGTATATTCACTTCAAACACACTTATAGATGAACAGGGCAACAGGAAAATCTTACAAAGTGTCTTGTCCTCTGAGAAGCCTGTAAGATACACGCCTGATCTGCGGGATCTTTTCGTCAACATGGCTGGCACTTACCACTGCATCTGTGGTGTGTTTTGTTTCTTGTTGGTGAATAAAGATGTGTATCATCACCCCACCCTCTCCTGACCCCTCCTCCCCTTCACAATTCCCTATCAATCTCTGGAGTGTGCTGTCAATGTGAAAGTGATGAAAGTTCTTCAGATGCAAAATCATCATAAATTCAAATGTGTCAGAGCTTTTAAGAGATGAGTTTGTGTGGCTTTTTCTTTTCCTTAATAATTTCTTCAATTTATTTTAAGAGGGAATATGAATGCTAAATATTTCAAGAGGGAATATGAATGCTAAGTCTGTGTGTTGACTGTATGCTCCATGCCCCATTTCCTTCCCCATGCTGTTTTCTTCATTCCATGTTCTTACATTCCAAACAGACTGACTCACAGGCGTGAACAGATCAGAATTTACACACTATCTTTATTGTTCGTGCACCCAGGAAGAGAGAGACACAGTGTGTGTATCATAAAACAAACACAGAAGAGAGAGACAGAGACAGAGATACAGAAACAGTGGAGAGAGATACAGATGTGCAAGTGTATGTGTCATAAAACAAACAAAAAAGAGAGATAGAAGACAGAAAGAGAGACAGTAAATAGATGTGCATTACGCGGGGAAAAAAAGAGATTATATTGTTGGTGTTTTTCATATATCTGTTGCTTAATATACTGAAACACCCACTAAAACACTCAAGTCACACACACACACACACACCCTCTCTCTCTCTCTCTCTCATACACACACTTCTCCCTCTCTCTCTTTTTCTCTAAATGCCAACCAACCAAGACAGCACATCATCACTCACATAGATATCAGGGGTGGGGTGGAGGAGGGGATCCTGAATGATGATTCCTGGGGGTGTGGGGATGGGGGTGGGGGTGGTGGGGTGGTGGTGGTGGTGGTGGTGCTGGTGGAACCCTGAGGCCAGGTGCTGGTAGGCCGACCGCTGCTGCTCCGCAAACAGCTGGGCCGCTTCCTCCTCCTGAAAAACACACCACTACCATCCACACCACTACCTCCTGAAAAACACACCACTACCATCCACACCACTACCTCCTGAAAAACACACCACTACCATCCACACCACTACCTCCTGAAAAACACACCACTACCATCCACACCACTACCTCCTGAAAAACAAACCACTACCTCCTGAAAAACACACCACTACCATCCACACCACTACCTCCTGAAAAACACACCACTACCTCCTGAAAAACACACCACTACCATCCACACCACTACCTCCTGAAAAACACACCACTACCTCCTAAAAAACACACCACTACCATCCACACCACTACCTCCTAAAAAACACACCACTACCATCCACACCACTACCTCCTGAAAAACACACCACTACCATCCACACCACTACCTCCTGAAAAACACACCACTACCTCAACACACCACTATGTCCTGAAAAACACACCACTACCTCCTGAAAACACAACACTACCACACACCACTACGTCCTGAAAACACAACACTACCACACACCACTACCTCCTGAAAAACACACCACTACCCGTCCACCCCTCTATTCTCTCCTTTTTCTCCGCCCCATCCCTCCAAAACTGCCCTGATCTGAACATGACACTGCAGTCACCAAACAACACAAGTGTCCCATGCACCCCGATGCATCACGGTGAAACAGATGGTGAGATGGTTTTGCACCCACACCAACATGTACACACTCAAACATGTACATATGCACACAAATACCACACCACACACATACACTCACAGAAACTTGCCCAAACTCACACCCACAGTCATCACCCCTCCCCCCCAACCTCCCAATCCCCCCTTTCCCCCCACAAATGTCAACCCCCCTAGCCCCTTACTTCCCCCCCCCCCCCAAACCCCAAACAACGTACCTGCGTGGGCAGCCTGTGGAACTGGTGGTGGGGGCTCTGGCCCAGCCCTCCCCCGTGGGACACCCCGCTGGGGGCCCGGTGGGGGTTGTGGGGGGAGAGGGGGTGGGCGGCAGGGTGGGGGTGGGCAGGGGCCGCCGAGTGCAGCATGGACTGCATGGGGTGGTGGGGGTGGTGGGGCATGGGCAGGGGGGTGCACATGGGGAAGTGCTGCATGGCACAGCCGGGCAGCTGCATGGCCACACTGCAGGCCCCTGGCAGGGCCCCCCACGAGGGCTGCGCAGCGCTGCACAGCGGGATGTGGGCTGAGGAGCAGACGGGGACCGGGTGGGGCCCCGTGCAGATGGGCACCTGGAAGCTGGCCATGGAGACTGGGGCTGACACCGTCACCTGTCACACCACACCACACAAGTCTTTAACAAGAGCAACTTGGCACACCACACACATATCAGACTGTTAGTTAGTCCCCTTCTTTAGTTACCTGGCATACCACACACTCAGATCTCAGACTGTTGTGTTAACAACAATAAAGGGTGGTATCTCTCTCCATTTACAAGGAACACAACTCCAAGTCAACGCTGCTTTTGCTACCGATTCAGCTAGCACACAGGTAAATAAAAGGCATAGTTGAACAAATCCAGACACTTCCTCTGAAAAAGAAGTTCTGGGTCTGTCCTTATTCCGATCATCTGACATGTGCACACAGCAGCAACGACAGAAGAAATGAGCAAACACAAACCAGATTTCAGTTCAAGACTGGCACAGCCCTCCAGTCCTGAATATGCCACACAGATTATACAGACAATACAGAACAAACACATAGTTGCCTCCACGGATTTATTTTTTACTCCAGACTGAAGAACAATGAGGCTAATCCTTTACTCGGTTAGCCACATTGTTCTTTAATGTTGTGTTCATCACCTCTGAACACCTACACAGGGCAGACTATTAAGTCACCTCTAAACCCCTGCACAGAACTAAGTTACCTGTAAACACCACACACACACAAACACACACACACACACACACGTTAGTCGCCTGTCACACCACATACAGATCTCAAACCGTTAATCATATCAACTGTTACCACAAACACCTATCAACCTTGCCACCTGATACCACCCACATGTGTAAATTCTATCACTTTCATGACCAAATAATGCTGTCAACACTGTTATCTATAATGATGCACACATAATAACCAACATACAGTAATCACTCACATGTGCATAAATGTCCCTGCTCACTCAAACACATACACACTGAAAAGTGTCAACAATACCTACATGTAAACTAAAAGTAATACCATCACCTGTGCTTTTAAACAAAACCTTGTAAACACAAAGTCAATGTCTCCATCTGAAGAACTGAGTATGGCTATGGGACAAAATTCTTCTTTGTTTTTTATCCTGTAGTCCCTGATCATGGGGGCACCACATGACCTGGCCACCAGTTCTCTCCATTTCTCCCTGTTCCTCTTCATTCAGGAGATCACTCAGTCTCAGGCCTGTCTGTTCTGGGATATTGTCTTCCACTTACATCCCTTTTTCTGTCTGCCTCTCCTCCTCCTTCCTTGTGCCTTGCATGACTGTCTTGGCAAGCCCTGCTGATCATCAGTCATGGCCATGCCACTTCAGTTTGCAGTCTCTTCATTGTGCTTAGGAGATCTTCATAGGATCTGATAGTTAGCCTGTTTCTCACTTTTTCATTGGTGATGTGATCTCTGCAGGAAATGCTGAGGAGATTTTGGAAACAATGGCAGATTAAGAGAACCTAGAATTCCTTCAGAACACCTAACAAAAAGACAAGAGGAACCCATCCACCTGACGTCCCTAAGGACAGCTCACCTGGTCATTGACGATGTCCAGTACAGGTGTGGGGTGGCTGGGAGCCGACAGGACTGCAGCAGGGTGTCCTGGGGTATACACCGTCACTGGTGGCTGGAAGGCGCGGCGCTCTGGAGACTCGTTGCGCTGATGGTTTCCCCGCTCACGGGTCCTGCGTCTGGTGCCTGGGCTGTGTAACACACAGAGAACCACCAGGTCTTCTTCAATCTTCATGCACCCAAGGAAAGAAACAGAAAGTAAATGCAGATTAGATCTTTCCAGTCTCAGTGACTTATGAAAGACAGATCTGATCTGGTGACTCTTGTGTAAACCTGTCTGGTACTGAATTATTTCAGGTGCTGCTTTTCTGCATTTCTGAGATTATGCAAATCTGTCAGCACATACTGTAGTGAATTATTTTACATGCTATTGTTCTGCATTTCTGATATATTTTTTTTTTAATCTTTTTTTCCTTTCCCATAGCAAAGCTAATGAGGCTGTGAACATGAAAGATTAAGCATGTCTGCCTAACTTTTCATGTTTAATATCTTGTACAAGACCCATAGCTTAGAGGAAGAAAAAAATCACTATGATATTTAGTCATTTGGCTTCAAACATTTAAAGTTAAGTTTTCATACATTAAAAATTCAATTTCAATGACCTGCTAACGTTAACACATGCAGAGTGTCATCCTCGCAATCAATTCTTTTCCACAACATTGATCCCTTCTTCTGGCACAGATTAGTTCTCTCTCAGCTGTTACCATGGAAAATGCATTGATATGTCTTTGATTTAGATTGATGAGAATAAAGGGGGGTGAAGGGTGGATATAAATGTCTGCCTTTTCCACATCTCTTGAACTGAACTTTTTCATAAATTGGATTTTATCATTCATGAGTCCTGGACTAAAGAAAATATATCTCTCACCCCCCATGCCCCCCCCCCCCCCCCCCACACACACACCCACCCAATTACTCCCTCCTCCAATATATGTGTGTTCATTT
>NC_134877.1:53636716-53641716 GCF_041734735.1 Babylonia areolata
TAGGGTGGGGTGGGGATGAAAGTTGTTTTTCTGGCATCTACATTCTTGAAACACACACACACACACACACACACACACACACACAGCGCGAGCACGCATCAAACACACAAGTATAAACGCAAACCCACGTTCACCTGACGACAAACATTCACCTAACGACACACACACACACACACACACACACCGAATATCCAAGTGTCGAACAAGTGCACGAGCATAAGTCATGCTAAATAAACAAGAGAGCCCGCACGGACATATTGCTCGTTTCCATTGAGGTCCGATACTTTACACAGATGACGACTTCACTTTATCAATAACCTTCTCTGCACACCCACTCGCTCAAACACGCGCGCGCGCGCGCACACACACACACACACGCACGCACGCACACAGAGGCAGACAAAGAGGGAGGGAGAGGGAGAACAAGTTACACACCCACGCTCCACCCCACCTATTATCAGCCATCACCATCATCACCACCACCACTAATAATATAAGGCAACAGCCGGTTGGAAAATAGCCAGTCAGGTTGGAGAGAGAGAGACACAGAGAGAGAGAGAGAGAGAGAGAGAGAGAGAGAGTGTGTGTGTGTGTGTGTGTGTGCGCGCGCGCACGTGCTTTTGAGTGAGTGAGCGAGTAAGTGAGTGTCTGAGTGTGTGTGTGTGTGGCCACTGATTTCCGGAGGACGGTAGTAGGTGTAGAAGACACCACGGTCTCCATCCACGGACTGAGACAATCTTTGAAGGGAGTCCCCCCCCCCCTCCCCGCAACATAACACACACACACACACACAAAGTCTTCTTGGAGATGTTATCAGTGATGGCCAGCCTCCTACCCACTCACTACACTCCACCCCACCTTTTTCATTAATTTTGCACGGCATCTCAACTCTCTACCCCCCTCCCAACGATCCCCCCACCCCCACCCCCTTCTCCTTCCCTCAACCACTACCACCACCACTTGCCACCACCACCACCAACTACTTCCCTCCCCACTTTTATCAACCGGCTCCTCTCCTCCTCTTTTATACCCCCTACCCCTTCCCCCCTTCATCACCACCACCATCTCTCTCCCTCCTGGCTAAGTCTTTTCATCTCTCTGCCTGCCAGCCAGCCAGCCAGCCAGCCGCCGCCACCACCACCACCACATTTTCTCCTCCCTTCCATACCCCCCCCCCCCCACCCCTTTATCCTTATCCTCCCTCCTATGCACCACTACCCACCCCTACCATCCAGTAGTGAATACTTGAGACTGCGGACTGGCGCGCGCGCGCGCATACACACACACACACACGCGCGCGCGCGCGCGCGCACACACACACAGACGGACGGACGAACAGGGAGGGAGGGTGGAAAATCCCACCTCCCCCTACTCCCAACCGCCCCCTCCGTTCGAATCAATCTCTGGGCCTGCTCCTCAAGCGAGAGTTTGCACAGGCGCTTGCAATCTTGCCTTTATGAAATGAGTATGTATTATTGAATCCATGCATTCGTGTATTAACCGACCATAAAAAAAAGAAAGAAAAAAAGAGAAAAAAAAGAAGAAAAAAAAAGAAGAAGCTCTATCTATATATTAGTTTTGTTCATAAACTATTTCGAGTTCTTTTCTTCCACAGCAACCATTTAACCATCGGTTGCCGAGTTGCTCAGTCCCAAGCGAGTAGCAGGTTCTGTTTGTGAACGAACTGCAGAAGTCCTTCCCTCGTTTTCCCCCGAAACTTTATCCATTCACGTCTGTGCAAGTCTGTTTCAGAGGCGGGACTGAATGAGCAAGAGTGTGTGCGTGTGCGTGTGTGTTGGTGGGGAAGGGGGGAGGGTGCGCGCGCGAGCATGCGTGCTAATGTGTATGCGTGTCTGTGCATACGTATGTATGTTTGTGTAAATAGAACAATGCACACTAACCACCTTCGGTTTTGATTATGAGAGATAAAGAGAGAGAGAGAGAGAGAGAGAGAGAGAGAGAGAGAGAGAGAGAGAGAGAGAGAGAGAAACAGATACACATCGAGAAAGAACTGGGGGTGAAATCCAAATACAACTTAGCAAAACTGCAACCACCTTGAATCAAGCGCCTCTGTTGATTGTGTGATAACACACACACTGAAGTTCTGCTGATTCTATATCGCATCCGTCAGCTGACTAATACTGCATGAACGAACGAACAGTCGGTGATTGGGAAATCACACAGCCCGTTCCTATGTCCACCGGCACTTTATGTATGCATGTGTATATATCTATATATACATGTGTGTGTGTGTGTGTGTATGTGTGTGTGTGTGTGTGTAAGGGGCCCAAAGTGTGAACGATTTGCTTCAAAATGATAATATCCACAAACAATTTCAACTTATTTTCACACACATGCCCGCGCGTTCTCTTCTCTCCCCCCACTCCTCCCCTCTACCCTCCCACTTTCTTACAGTTACACACACACTTTCTCCCCCCCCTTCCCCAACCCCCCTCCCCACTCTCTTTCACATATAACACACACCCTACCACCAACACTCTCTCTTCCTCCTCTGGCCCCCATCCATACACGATCTCTCTTTCTGTCTCTGTCTCTCTCCAGTTCTATGAGATCCATGAACATGCCCCGTCCTTCAGCGTAAGCCATCTGGATTCCCACAGGGCACGCACACACACACACACACACACACGCAAACGCACACAGCTGCTCCCCTCACACAAAACCCAATCACCTCCCCTACCCCCCCCTGACACGGACTGTGAACCGCCTCTAGCTTCCCATGACTTCCACACATACACAATGTGTGCAAAGCAGCTGGCCAAGTAAAGACGGGATGTGGGAATCAAAAGACAGGGCGAAAACAATGAAGTACTCTTCAGGGACGACAAAGCTGTGAGATCGAGTAAATAATTCGTCAAAGGACAAACATTTATATGCTTCTCAAAAACCGCGCGCGCGTGCGTGTGTGTTCGTGTATGTGAGAGAGACAGAGAGAGAACTCAGAACTCAGAACTCAAAACGTTTTTATTCAAGGATTAAGATTTTAGGCATTGCCTATTCTTCCAATCTGTCCTTGCTAATCTACATCTATTACAAATAGCACACACATAAATGAAAGGAAAATGTTTTCATGCAGAATTGTATACATAATGAAGAAAACACCCCCCCCCCCCCCCCGCCCCCACCCCCACACACCCACATCCGTGCACATACATACATACACACACACGCACACACACACACTGACAGCACCCCCTCACTCCTCCCCCCCCCCCCACACACACACACTAAGATTGACAGATGGATAGGACAGTGATTCACACAGAGAGAGAGAGAGAGAGAGAGAGAGAGAGAGAGAGATGTCATCAATATAGAAGTTCCAGAAACATCCGGGTGTTTAAAAGGCACAGTATTGTTACTGTCTCTGAAATCTATGTTGGCAAGTGCAGCATACTACAGTGACTACCACCATCACCAATATTACTTGAACACTTGTCACGATTATGATAGAACGAAATGAATAGATTATGCATGCATAAGAAATAGAACGAGAGAAAAAAAAAAGAAAAAAAAAGAAAAAAGAAAAAAAAAGAGCAATACAAAACACGATGAAATGAGAAAGCAAGGAAAGAACAACAACAATAGCAACAATGACTGATACAATAAATAAGACATAACTGACCCCTTTGTTACTGCCTACAGTAATTCAAAGATCAGAGTTATTTACTGTTGGAAGGGGTGAAGATGTTTATGCAGACTTGATTTGAACATAGGAAGAGAACTGCCCGTTTGTATGTGCAAAGGAAGGGAGTTCCACAGTGAGAGAGAGAGAGGAAGAGAGAGAGATAGGAAGGGGGGAAGGGGGGATCGGGGAGGGGGGAGGGGGGGTAGGTAACTGTGCGTTTAAAGGTTTGATGCATTGTTCTTTTCTTGACTTGTCTCAGTCACACAGGGAGGAAGGTGGCAGAATGGTTAAGACGCTCAGCTGCCAATACAGAGAGTCCGTGAGGGTGTGGGTTCGAATCCCGCTCTCGCCCTTTCTCCTAAGTTTGACTGGAAAATCAAACTGAGCGTCTAGTCTTTCGGATGAGACGATAAACCGAGGTCCCGTGTGCAGCACGCACTTGGCGCACTGAAAAAGAACCCATGGCAACGAGAGTGTTGTCCTCTGGCGAAATTACGTAAAATGAAATCCACTTTCATAGGTACACAAATATGTAAGCATGCACTCAAGGCCTGACTAAGCGCGTTGGGTTATGCTGCTGGTCAGGCATCTGCTCAACAGATGTGGTGTAGCGTGTATGGATTTGTCCGAACGCAGTGACGCCTCCTTGAGAAAGTGAAACTGAAAACTGAAACTCAGTCACACACACACACACACACACTCTCTCTCTCTCTCTCTTTCTAGAGGTCCAGCCGTGAATCATGCGAACGACCAAAGGGCATCAAACACCACACTCACTGGGCGCAGCACGAAATAGGAAACACAGTACAGTTCGGAGTACGGTTTGCTGGCGTTCGCAAAAGAATGTTATTCGACCGGAAGTGGTGTATGTATGTTATATAGTACTACATAACAACCTGTCTTCTGACCACATGTCGCACTCGCTCAAGTGTCGTTTACACATCAACATGTCCTGTCGAGTAAATGCCATGGGCATTCGACGAAAATACAATGAACAAATTGTCATGCCCAACCCCCTTGGCCGTCCCCCAAATCCACCTCCACTTTTTCTCTCATACAGTGAATCTAAATTAACACATTCTTCCACTTCCATCTCTTATGGACAAGAAAAGCACGATATATCCTCAAGCTTGTAGTCAAGTGTTTTTTTCTTTCTTTCAAGATGATGTATACTGACCGCTGTATTTTGTCTCGCTTCTGGAACTAAAACATTTAAACCAAAAACTGTTCGCTTTCTGTGTCCTGTTGAACTTCAAAAAGCGGAGACAGGCAACGCTTTGCATAGACTTAGCTTTCCCTGCATTGTAAACAAAAGGTACGTCGACAAGAGTGGGAACCTGCTGAAGCATACAGA
>NC_134877.1:53644216-53654216 GCF_041734735.1 Babylonia areolata
CACCTTTCCAGCCTCTCTTTTGGTTCATCCCACGGACTTCTATTTAAAAAGTCCGTGAGTTCATCCCGATCACACCCACACCCTCCTTCCTTTCCATTTGTCTTCCTTTTTTTCTTCCCGTCTTTCTGCCCCCTTCAGCCTTTCTTCTTCTTTTTCCGCTTCTTCATCCTGTGACATCGCTTTAACCCCCACCCCCCTTCTTGCTCCTTCCTGTTCACAGTCTTCTTCTTCCCCTTCTTCCTTCCTTCCCGTGGCCTCGTTCGTACCCCCAACGCCCCGTTCTTCCAGCTCCACACCCTGTTCACACACTGTAGTCGGAGTCGGGTGACAAGCAAGGTTCCCCCCCCACCCCCCCCTCTACTCCCCATCGAACCAAACTCACGCACACCAACACCCCCGCTCGCCCACCACCCATCCACCCACATAACCCACCCGCCTTCCACTTTGAATAGCCTGGCACACAGTCTTGTGTGTTGCTTGTCTCCACTTGGCAGAAACAGCAAGCAGTAAAAAAATAAAATAAAATAAAACGAGAACCCCCCCCCCCCAACCCCCGAAAAAAAAAAAACAACAACAAAAAACAAACAAAAAACCCCGCGACACCACCCCACAACGCCCCGATTCGTTTTGTTCCAAGGAAGTCCCCCCTGTCACCTCCATCCGCCCCCAGCCTCCGCCCTACTTCGACAGGTCTCCATCCTCCCAGAGACCTCCTTTGCTTTCCCGTCATCCTCCAACCCCACCCCTCTACTTCCACAACGCCCACCCCCTTCACCCCCCCCCCCCCCCCCCCACCCCACAAACCATCTCTCTCCCCTTTTTACTTCCCGACTCATAAATCTCATCTCCCCGATCCGTGGGTTTGTTGATTTAAAAAAAAAAAGTATTAAAAAAAATCGCCCTCGGGTTTCCGGTGTTTTCTTTCCTTTTCTTCGTTTTTTTTTTTTTTTTTGGTGTTTTTTTCTTCCTTTTTCTTTTCTTTTTGTTGTTGTCTTTTTTCTTTTCTTTATGTCATTTCTATTTGATTTTTTTTTAAAAAGAAACTTATTTGCGAAACCCTTCTTCGTTACTGCACAATGCACTTCTAGAGGAGGAAGGGAGAGAGAGAGAGAGAGAGAGAGAGAGAGAGAGAGAGAGAAGCAGGCAAACAACCAACCAATAGATTCATAAGGTCTGTGGCGAGAGAAGGGAGGGGGGGGAGTATTGGAGAGAGAAACAGTGAGAGAGAACGAGAGAGAGAGACAGACAGACAAGCAGACAAACAACCAAGAAAGAGCCAAACAGGTCATCTGTGCGTGGGGTCTGGGGAGAGGGTGGAGGAAGGGGGAAGATAGAGAGGGAGGAGAAGAGATAGAGAGAGAGAGAGAGAGAGAGAGAGAGGGGGGGGGGGGGTCTACCGCAGTCTGGCTGCTTGAGTCAACATTTCCTACCTGGAGGGTCCTTCTCTCCCCCACCCCCTAAACATCCTTCCGTACTCTGCCTCTCTCCAATTCTTTGTATGACTGTCTGTCAGTGTGCTCTGTCACAATCCATCCATCCATTCGTCCGTCTGTTCGTCAACGTGTCTGTGTTCCAACGAAGATTGGTGGTGGTGTTGTGAACCATCCCAGTAAAGTCTCCCTGTTGGCTAACGTCACCCCCTACAAACCCCACCCCTACCCCAGCCTATTCCCCTTCACCGCCTCTTCCCATTCCTCATGTGTCTGTCAGTCGGTCTGAGAGAGCACCTTGTTGGTCTCCCCATAACGTGTTTCTGGTTTCTGCCCATCAGGTTCCTGGCTGCTGTACAGATAGTCTCTGGCTTCCTCTATAGTGTGCCTGGCTGCTGTACAGATAGGCTCTGGCTTTTTTATTTCTACTTCCGGTACCTCCTGTCTGACAGATGTTGGTGGTCTGGCTTCTTCGTTGCTCCCTTGTCGTCATCGACGTCGTTGCAATAGTAGTAGCAGAAATAGCAGAAGTTGCAATAAAGAGACTGTCCATATCTGCGGAATATCTACACGCTCTTTGATGGTAATAGTAGTTGCAGTTGTGGTAATAGTGGTAGCCCCATGGCTGGCTGTCAGGGGTCAGGAGAAGTTTCTGACGTCTTAGTTTACCATCGTAATGTAGTATTTATCATATTCTTTCAGTCAGGTTTTGGCATCTCCCGCCCATTTCCCTTTCCAGGTCTCTCCTTTCTACTAACCCAAGAATAGGTGCTTCTGTCTCTCACACCCTGCACTCTCACCCAACCCCCTCTCTCTCACCTTCTCAAATATTTCTTCCCCATCAACCCCCCCCCCCCCCCCCCGGCCCCCCTCGTTTCTTGTCTGCAGTCCTCGTTATAACTCCCAATTTCTGCCTTTCCCCAAAATTTATCTTAAAAAAAAAAAGGTTGTCCAGTTCTCTTTAAATCGTTTTTCCACTTCATCCTGCCCATCCCTTCCAAGCTCTACAAACATTTTTTTTTTTTTTCATTATTCATCAAAACACACAATTGTTTAGAATATTATTTTCCCCAGCTTCGAAATGCTACCTGATGGTCCTGAGTCTCAAACCTACACCTCTCTCCCCTCCCCCCTCCCCCCCTCTCTCTCTCTCAGTCTGTTTATCTCTCCATCCCCTTGCTCAGGATTCTTCGAGTTTTATCGGTGCCAACAACTCCCCGACACCACAAAACCAGCCCCTTCTGTCTGGGACCCAATTCTTTCATCTGCCACTCGGTTCCTTGCCAGTCTTGGACACAGAAATATTGCCACACTCACTTGGCTGCTGCTTCGGATTCCCTCTAGCCCCCTTCTCCCCAAACCATATATATACACGCATGTATGCACGCGCGTGTGCATGGACGCAACACCACCACATCCACACGGTTTTTATCCCCAACCCCCACCCCCTTCGGTCTCTTCGTTTGGCACAAGAAATGTTTCTTTTTTTCTTTTTCTTTTTCGTTTTGGAAAAGCCGAACACACACAAGCCCGTCGGCCATCAAGACAAATAACGAATTTCTTTTCTTCTGTCTACTAAAAGAGTTTAAACGAAAAGAAAAAAAAAAAAAAAAAAAATCCCCCGTCTCTTTTTCTCATTCCCACTCTGTGTATTCTATTTTCACTTGGACCGATTCCCATTTCTTCAGCCAACGCTGACTGGATCAACAGCGCCAAGATTTTTTTGGTTTTGTTTTACCCCATCTCCTTAACCATTTTTTTTTTTCATTATCATTTTCATCTTTTTTTTTCCTTTTTTTTTTTCTTCTTTTATAAACGTTTGAAAAAGCGTATGTTATACCGGCCTGTACGATAAAATAACCATGTAGCATGCGCGATACTACGTTGATACTATTCTGTCTGCTTACCACGACACAACGGGTGAGCGACAGACTGAAGGACGGACGGACGGAAAGAAAGACAGACAGACGAACAACACACACAGGAACATATTTTAAGGTGTGTGGGGAGGAGGACAGGTCTGTTGTGTGACCCGAGACGCACGCCATCCAGTGATCAGTCTTGCTCTGTGTGGTATGCAGCAGGCTTTGGTTCAGGGAGTGTGTGTGTGTGTGTGTGTGTGGAACGCGCGCGCGCGTGCAATGCTGTGAGTACGTGTGACAGCACACGTGCTCGTCAAACATGCACGAGGGTGTGTGTGTGTGTGTGTGTGTGTGTGCTTGTGTGTGTGCGCGCTCGCGATATGTGAATGCTGTATTTTTTGGGAGTCCATCCATCTGCGCGTGGTGTGTGCATGCGGCTGCCTATATATATATATATATTTTTTTTTTTTTTTTTTTTTTTTTATTTTTTTTTTTAAGGCGTGTGTTGAGCATTATCATCGCGACTACATTGTGCCATGAACAAGGGGCAGACCATGACCTTCGCCTTTTTTCCGAGAGCCATGTAACGGGTAGATAGCATGCCCTTGGGTATGCACGCACATGCCACTCAGTGCACGTTCTCTGGAGTGGCCCCTCTCATCCTTGAAGAACCTCGGTACAGCGTGTGTGGGTGTTCTAGTAGAGGGATGAGTGGCGCGGGGAGGGAGGGATGGAGAGAGGGAGAGACAGACAGAGAAAAAAGAGACACACAGACAGACAGACTATATATATATATATATATATAAGCACTCCGACCCAACCCTCTTTTTCAGTACAAACTGAACGGTCCAATTAACACACACAAATACATACAAACACACAAAAACGCGCGTGCCCATGCGCACGCGCGCGCACACACACACACACACACAAACACGTATACACAAACTGTCTCTTTCTCTCAGAGACATATTATTTACACAGGGTGACACACACCACACACAGAGTGGCACACAGCACACAGACACACATACAAAAAGTGACAGACCAGGGAGTGACATACATACTTAGTAACACAAATACAACAAACACACGTAGTGATACAAAATGACACAACCACACATACAGTGATACAGTGACACAAACTACAAATACACAATACACACACACACTAAGACGCAAGGGCCGTGGATGAAAGGGGATATGAGCCATCATGATCAGCTTTCATCATAGGAATGATGAAATTGCCAAGTAAAAAATGGTAAAAGAAAGAAAGAAAGAGACGCATGCAGGTGTGTGCGGGCGGGATCAGGCTTGTGCATTCACACACACACACACACACACACACACCACACAAACACGCGCGCGCGCGAAAGACATAAAAAAAACAACAAAACAAACCGAACCAAATTTGGCAGGGGGAAATATTTGTTTACCAATATAATTTGTGTTTACTGCATGTGACGCGATTATGTAGAAATGACATGTTCCGTCTTTGTATTCATGGCGTCATCGCATGACTCTTTGTATCAAGTACTTCTTTGAACGCACCTCGCATCTATCTGTTTTGCAATTATGTTTTCAGAAGGTTTTTAATGTGTTTTATTTATTTACGTGTGTATTTCATTGTATAAATCATTTAAGCTTACTTGTTCCTTGTTCACTGTCAATGTTATTTCTTGTCAAGCTATATACATAAGTACGTCATGGTATACATTACTTGAAAGCAATAACAGTTGCTGTTTAACAAAAAACAAATGCATTATCACGTACACATACACACACACGCATTCGCGCGCGCACACACAGAAACACACGAGAATGATAATTTATTTGATGATAAGTATTAAGATATAGTATATTTTGCAAAAGAATAAATTATTTATATGCTTAGAAAAATGGTTACGCCATCCGGCACACTCCACGGGAAAAAAAAAAGAAGATATCTTAGTTCTCAAGAAACGTGAGAGATTTATTTGTTCTGGTGTGCCGTTGCTGATTTGGCTGATTATTTTAATCATGTTTTTCGATGTCAAAAACAAATTCTGAACAAAAAAGAATGAAATGAAAGGAAATGAAATAAAAGTCCCTTTGTTAAATGTGTGACGTAAGACGACCAGTGGGGAAACACGGTCGCACAACCTTCAGTGCACACACCCACCCTTAAGATCTATAAACAACAACACACACACGCACATTGGTACAGAGAGACAGAGACAGAGAGACAGAGAGAGATTGTGATCATTAAGATCTGAACGTGATCAGAAAGAAAAAGAAGTCCGGGTTTTTTGGGGTTTTTTTTTTAAAGGAGAGGGGGATGAACAGGGTGTGGGGACTATCACAGCTGTAACACTGCACACAGCTGATTATCTTTACCATCTTCTTCCTTATCTCCGTCACTGTGTGTGTGTGTGTGTATATGTGTGTGTGTGTGTGTTTGAGCAATTACCATCACACGTCACCACCCTCCCACTGACGGACGAATGGACACACACACGAGCAAGCATCCTCAAAAGCACGCATCACATCAGACATACAATCTGCTTCAACTTCCCTCCTCTCTCTCTTTCCCCTTCTCTCTCATATGCACGCACTCACGCACGCACACACACACAACCGAAAGCTCGGGCCCCATACCATGTCAGCTAGCTTGACAAGACTGTCACAAATTTTAGTCGAACAGAACAGACCAGATGCTATCTGTAAAATAAGCACCCAACCCCCATCCCCCAATTTCACTCTCTCTCTCACACTCTAATCTCCCCCCCCCCCCACCCCCCCGCTCCTCCTTCCCTCCCTCCCTTCTCTCTTTATGTCTGTCTGTCCATGCCTCTCTCCTCCTGCTGCTGCTGTCATTTCCCTGTCGTGGATGAAATTCACTCTTGTTGACAACACGCCCGTCATATAAAAACAACACAGCTTCATGCCATCCTCCTCCTCGCCAGGTCAGGAGATAGAAAGGAGTTGTCGGGGGAAGTTGGGGGAGGGAGTGGGGGGAGAAGAGAGAGGGAGAAGGAGGAGACAGAGAGGGAGGGAATGTACGAGAGAGAGGAAGACATGGAAAGGGGAAGACTCACCCACAGAGAGAGACAGAGATCACTGCACAAACACACTCGGCACCAATCAGAAGCTCCAAATTTTGTGTTGTTTCCGCAATCGTTTTACTTTAAAAAGACCCACAATCATTTCATGTGAACCTTTCCTTTCTTCTTTCTTTTCTTCCCGCCTTCTATGGTTGTAAAACCCCTGCAAGCTCTGACGATAAAAGGCAACAACACCTACGCGTGAAAGGAAAAAGAAAAAAAGGAAAAGAATAAAAAGGGTAACTAAACCCAAACGAAACGAAACGGAAGTATAGTTCAACATACACCAATAATATAATACAACAGAAAGCCACCTAATAACAAGACTAAACAAGAAGAATCAAAGAACCAAGTATTGAAAAAATAATAACAACAATAACAATAGCAAACAAATAAAACCATAACTTCGACGATCCAATTACAAAGTCTATACAAGAATCGGCAAACTGTGGGCGACACACACAAACACACACACGAACTCTCTCTCTCTCTCTCTCACACACACACAAAGAGAAAGGAGGAGATAGATAGATAGATAGATAGAGAGAGAGAGAGAGAGAGAGAGAGAGAGAGAGAGAGAGAGAGAGAACCCGGAAAAAGAGACCATCAAGGATGGATGGAATGTCCTATCCCGGACCCTCAGGCATCCGTCTGTCCGTGGTGTGTGAATGTGAAGGAATGGTAGAACCACGGGAACAAAAGCGTCTTGCCTCTCCCTACCGATCCCCCCACCTCCACCCCCCCCCCAAAAAAAAAATCTCTCTCTCTCTCTCTCTCACACGGAGCCTAGAATTTTTTTTTTTTTATTTTTTTAGTCTAGTGAGAAAGCGATGACCCCCTAGCAGTAGCCCCCTGTACCCTCGCATGGTCCATGATCTACGACCCACGACCCCTCGACCTCTGGACACAGGGGTGCGGACGGGGTGGGGTGGTGTCAACCAACCATGGTGGGCGCCGACCATACCCCTAAAACCTGTAGCACGGGCGACCCGAACAGTAGTCTGGTTATATCAGGTCAGTTTACTTTGGGGAGCACAGGGATGTTTGTTAGAATACATGTCAATAGACTGTGTGGGACCGGGGAGTGAGGGGGGAAGAGGAAGTGGAAACAAGAGAGGAAGGGTGGGGTATTGTGTAGGGAGAGGCAAGAGATGGAGGCGTGGTGGGGTGGGGTGGTGGAGCGTAAAGCGGAAGCGAGTGGGGTTGTCAGTGGATGATACTCAGCCAGCATAGAGAACGTAGACTCTTTTTCTACGTTCTGTGGTGATACCACCAGAAAATGCAGATGGTCTCTCTGGCAAATCTCTGAGATGTACGAACAACACACACCATGGTCGTTGTTTCCTGCACCGAACAAGTCATGCAAGCTGTCGAGTTTTCTTTTTCGGTGGTTCGTGAGTCAAATGAGCTTACTTTATTATATACCTGGTGAAGTAGGTCTGGCATAGAAGTTATGTTCGATTTTTTTTGTTTTTGTTTTGTTTTGTTTTTGTGTGTGTTACTGTTTGTTTGTTTATTGTTGTTGTTTTGGGGGGCGGGGGGGTGTTATGTAGGTATGAGAGAGAGATGCACACACATCCCAATGCTTCACACACACACATACACACACACATATATATATACACGTATACATCAAGTGCACACCAGATCAGTTATAAACAAACACAGACAGATGAAGAAGCTTGTTTGTCCTTTTCCCCACAGTTCCACCATCAACTTACTCCCTCTTTTTTACCCGCATCTGATTAAAAAATAAAAAAGAATAAATAAATAAAAAAAACGCACAAAAAAACATCATGGAACTTTTTCAAAAATCTTATCATGTACCCCCTCCCCCCCCTTCTCTCTCTCCACTGGCTTTTTACTCCTTTCGTCTCTCTGTCCGTCTCTTTCCACTGGCTTAGCTCCCTTCAAGCCCCCCACCCCGACCCTCCCTCACTTTCCGCTGGCTTAACTCCCCCTTCAAGTCTTCTCTAGTGACCTATACATCAAAGTACGACCCCCCTTCTTCTCTCTCCACCCTCCCTCCCCCTATCTCTACCCCCCCCCCCCCCCCCGCCCCCCCAAAGTCCTATTCGTTGACCCGTCTTGTCCCTCCAAGTTGCTAAGCTGTCTTCGAATAATATAATAACACCACAGAAGTGAATGTACGAACTCATTTCCCTCTCTCGCTACGGTAGACAAGACCCCCCCCCCCTCTTCTCCCTCCAGCACAGGAGTGCTCATAATATATCCCCATCCATCCATTCCCCCCCACCCCCTAACACACACACACACACACCTCACATTCTTTCTCCAATGCCCCCACCCAGCCCCCACACACTCGCTCACCTCCGAACCCACCTTCGTGAACAAAACCACTGAGCTGAGTGGTATTAACCAACCTCTCTCTCTCTCTCTCTCCAGCTCCATGTCTCCAGCTGTGTGTGCATAAAACTCCCCAATCTCCCTTCTCTCTCTCTCCCTCTCCGGTGCATAAAATCCCTCTCTCCCCCCCCCCTCCCCTATCTCTCTCATTCTCCACAGCACATAAATTACCCCCCTCCTCTCTAACACTCTCCTTCCCCCTCTCCCCCCACCATTCCCCCTTCAACTCCGCCCCCACTAACCTTCTTCCACTCCCTCAGGCTCATTTGTTGGACCCAACCTGCCCCCCAACCTAACCACGCAGATAGGCAGACACACAGAGCAGACAGACAGGCGCGCGCGCGCACACACACACACAGAGCCAGCAGAAGGATTGAATTCCGTCTCCCCAGGCTACACGGAAATGAAAAGAACGCCCTCTCTCGCAAGACCCGAGACGAGAAGGGCACCCTCCCCCCAATCACCCTCCCTTCCTGGCCCCCCTACCTTCTCTCCCCTACACCCTCTCCGCTTACACCCACTTCCCTCCCCCACTCTTTCCACAAGCATGTGCGAACGCACACACACACAGACAAGCGCGTGAGCGCGTGTAGTGTTAATTAGCATAGACGCTCGTGGCTTCACGACCACACACAAACACACACACACACACACACATTGTGACATATTAATACAACACACACACACACACATGAAACACATTCGCACTGTGACACATTCAGACACGTTCACGCACACTCTGAGACGCACACGTAGAACAGTGACACGCACACGCACGTACACACACATTCTCAAACCTGTAAGGGTAGTGTAAATAGTTCGCCTTCGAGGATTTTTACTTTTACTTCTTATAAACTCTCCCCCTGGCGGCCAAACACACACACACACACACACAACGCGCTTTCTCTCGCAAACCAATGGAAGAAAATGCAAAAAGGGGTTTTTCATGCGAGAAGAAGCCTAACTCTCTCTCTTTACCCCCCCCCCCCCTTCCCTCCTCTTTCTACTACCCAATAACCCTCTTTTTTTCCTCTTCTCCTTTATCTTCTATACTATTTTTTTTCTTTTCTTCTCACACCTCCACCAACCCCACCAGCCTCCACGACCTTCTCATCCCTTCCACCTCGCCTCTCCACCCCCCCCCCCCCCCCCCCCCCAAACCACCACCACCACCCTACTTCTTTCTTCTTCTATCATCTGTCCTATTTCTCCTCTTTACAACCCCCCCCCCAAACCCCTACCACCACAACTCCTATCC